>NW_013953184.1:153500-170921 GCF_001266775.1 Austrofundulus limnaeus
GGAAGGGACCGAGTCCCCCCTTGTCTGTTTATATAAGAGACCACTGCTGTATTGTCTGTTCTGATTAGAAGATGATGGTTCTCCAGAACTGGACAAAAATGTTTCAGTGCTAACAGGACTGCTAACAGTTCTAGGCAGTTTATGTTGGAGCCTGGACTGTTGTGGAGTCCAGGTTCCCCTCACCGCCGCGCCGTCGCACAGGGCTCCCCAACCTTTCAGGGAGGCGTTTGTGGACACCACTTTGCAAAACGACACCCTCCCTGTTGGAGAACCCTGATACAGGAGGCCGGGTTCCCTCCAGGGGCTGAGAGCCATCATGCAGGAAGCAGTTATTGTTAGATTTTGTGTCTGTGTCAAGATGGACACAGCTTGTGGGACTGAGACCAACGCTGAAAATGGCGCATTTTTAACAGCCCGAGTGGTACATCTGAAATCATGGAAGTCATCATTCCCAGTAACTGTAGTACGGTTTTGAAGCTCTGTTTGCGTCCCAGTTGAAACTGAGCTAAGCAGCGTTGAAACGCGGCCGCTCTGTTTTCTTAGAGGCGAGCCCTGCTTGACAAGGACCAGATTTCTAGTCCGAGGAACGAAAACTGCTGACTTGGTGTTAATAGACTTTTCTGGGTGTTTACTAAAAACCCTAAAGCCTGAATGTGTGACAGAACCTGAGACAGCTGATCTAATGTTTGCTCCTTGGAGCTTGCAATCAGAGCCCAGTCATCTAGATATGCTAACAGATGGACCCCACTTTCCCTGAGAGGGGCCAATGCAGCTTCCACGCACTTTGAAAAGGTGCGAGGAGCTAGTGATAGACCGAACGGTAACACCAGATACTCGTAGGCTACACCCTCGAAGGCGAACCTGAGATATTTTCTGTGCTCTGGGTGAATCGCTATGTGAAAATAGGCATCTGTTAAATTGATGGTCGCAAACCAATCGCCCGGGCTGATTGAGTGAATTAGCTGTTTGAGCACAGTTAACATTTTGAACCTGTATGTTTTGAAGCTACTGGTTTAACACTCTCAGATCCAAAATAGGTCACAGGCCGCCCCCTTTCTTCGGAACAAGAAAATAATGGCTGTACAGACCTTTTTGTGTTTCTGCAGCTGGAACAACTCGAATAGCTCTCTTTGTCAGCAACATGCAAATTTCCTCTATTAAAATGGCGGCTGCCTCGTCTGTCACCACTGTGTTTACAATGGCCCGAAAGCGAGGCGGCCTGACACGGAACTGCAGCCTGTAACCCATAGCAACAGTTCTTTGTACCCATGGAGAGGGTGCGCATGCGCGCCASAGAGGGAGTCGCGTTGCTAAGCGACTGACTTGCCTTACTGTTGGAGACGTGTCGCTGCTGCCCGCCACTGGATAGGGAAGGGACAACATTATTGACTGTCGCCCGCAGTTTATTGTGTTCATTTGTGCACAAAGAAAATTCTTTAATGACACATTGAAAACATTTGCAGAACTGTTTATTAAAGTTTAGAATTTTAAAACAATTTGCACCCAAGAAGGGGGCTAATGTTTTTTGTTTATTTTTTGGGACAACAGAGGAGACTGAACATTTGAAACCCGACGCCTCTTGGGGCCGGTTTCTGAAACACAAACATTAAAATGTCTTTTCAACTGCAGCTGAACATTGTCTCTCTGTTTTTGAAGTCCCTGTGAAGACAGTCCTGCTGTTAGGAGGAATTTGACTTCTTCTTCCAAGCTGCTGAACTGTCCTGCTGACTCGGAAGGGGGGCCTCTGCTCCATGCCGATTGACGGGGAGACTGCGGCTTGCTGGAAGGGTCGGCGGGCTGGGCCTTTGAAGTCCCGGGCGTCACTGCCATCTTGAACGGAGGAGTATGAGACGCAGACCTGGATGTGCTCGGGGCCTTGGGCCTCGTGTCGCATCTGGGGATGATGCAGCGAAGTGCCTCAGCCTGCTTCTTCCTCTGTTCAAATTTGGTTTGAATGACGTCACACGCTTGACCAAACAGTCCTGTAGGCATTATCAGTTCATCCATGTAGGCCGCTCTGTCCTTGTCGGGAACGTCTGKGAGCGTTAGCCACAGGTGCCTCTGCGCCACCACAGTGGAAGCCATTCCTTCCCCCCAGAGCCAGCGCTGCACAGCAGGACACACGCAGAATGTGGTCTGACGCCAGTCTGATCTCGTTCAGCAGGGGTAAAAGGGGGTTTTCCTGCGGCATCTGAGCTGCCAGTTCAGCCAAGMCCATGGCCTGGTAGGTCTGAAGCATGGTGTTGGAGCTCAGCGCAAGGGCGGTGTTACCTTGGGCTTTGGAGACTTTCTCCAGCTGTGCCAAAGAGAATCTGCAGGGCTTGGAAGGGAGCAGGGTGGGKCCGCTCACACCCTGGTTGTGAGACGGAGCCAAATAAGTGGCTAAAGATGGCTCCATTGGAGGGATGCTCACCTGGCCTGCTTGGTCTGCCCCTTCCACGTCCAAGTACTGACCCTGTCCGGGCACGATGGCGCGGATGGACAGCGGTTTGCTCCAGGAAGATGTCAGGTCCGACACAAAGTCCGGAAACATAGGCAGACTGTACTTCACATCAGCCGGTTCAGACAGGAGATAAAACCCTGCGAACCTCGACGGCTTTTGAGCAGGTGGGGGGGTCGGGCCACCGTACCTCCAGTTTAGCAGAAGCTCAGTGGCACAGGGACAAGAAGGACGAATCCTGGTCCACCCTCGCAGCAGTGGGGGTGGAGTGAGCTGGGCACGGCTCCTCGTTGTCTTCGAACAGACTGAGAACCTCCTGCTCCATCTGCAGAACATCGTCCTCCTCTTGGTTTAGATCCAGTAGAAACTGGGTCTCGCCCCCCTCGATGTCAGGTGAGGCCGCCTCGTGCTCCATCTGGTCCGCCCAGCTAGTGGTAGGGGCTTCGACCACTGAATCCTTGTCTTTGTCGGACTGAGTCGTCTGACTGGATTCGGAGAGCTGCGGGTCTTATCGGAAAACAGCAGTTTCCCCAGCATTTTCGCCAGGAATTTCACTCTCCTCTCCAGTGTCGGACGCGAAAGTCCGGCACAGGCCCGGCAGGACTCAGGCTCCACAAGCGCCCGTCGAGTGTGAATGATTCCTAGGCAGGCCGGGCAGGCCTCATGCTGGTCCTTCTCATGAAGCTTAAAGCCGCACCCCTGAGGACAGAAGCTAACAGAAGACTTCGGCTTCTTCGAAGGTGGTTTTGTGCTCATCGTGAACCACAAAACAGATTTTCAGTAGAAAATAAAGGTCACATAAGTAGCATCGAGTGGCAGACACACAAACCAGCAGGTAACGTGGTTAGCACCAGTAAGCTAGCCTAAGAACCTTCTAGAAGCTGAGCTAGCTAGCAGCAGCTATGTGAGCTTAGGTTTAGAGGTGACTATCGCGAGGTGAAGGGTGATAGAACTGAGTAATGACGCTGTTGACTCCGAACTTATAGGGTGAAGGCGGAGTCTGTCGCCCGACATTCAACATCACCATGTCACCGGTCGAAAGACGTGATTAGAGGTGGCTTCAGCCAGGCGCTTGATGGCGCGCTTGTCCCATATACAACTGTGTGTTGTACTGAGTGAAATGATTGAAAAGGAACTGAACATAATAAAGTTGTGTGTCTCTGTGTGTGTGCATACTTCACATTCTGCGCCTTCATCCTCCTCTGATATGTTCTTCAAGTGGACTGCATGTTGGTTTGGTATTTATAATATTCCAAAAGAGAAAAACCTGCCCAGGCTTTCTGCTGCGGGTGTCCATCTTCTGACTTTAGTTCAGATTCTGAGTTCTGGTGTAGTCCTAACTGGACCGCAGCTTCGATCTTTTGGAAGAATACAACGTTTCCTGTGTGTAAATATGCTCAAATGAATTCTATACTTGTGCACCCAAATGCATCAACAGGTCACATTTGCGGGGCTGCGAGAACTTCTGGGTCATATCCGCTGTCTAAAACAGAAGTTACAAAATCGAAACTGACCTGTCTTTATTCGTTTTTATTTATTTTTTATTATTATTATTGCTTTGTGCACAAAATCGGAAATCGGATAACGGTTCGTAATCCGTTTTATTTTTTGTTTGTTTGTTTGTTTGTTTTGTTTTTGTTTTGGATCAAAAAACGAAAAACGAAAAAACGTGCTGTTTTTGTTTTTTCATTTTTTGTTTCAAATGAAAAAACGAACTGCGTAAATGTACACGGACCCCACAGGAAGGTAAACCCTAGCTCATTCGGACTGAGCCCGGCCATTCCCATGGGTAGAGACCCGGCCACCAGGCACTCGCTGACGAGTCCCTCCCCAGGCCTGGCTCCAGGGTGGGGCCCCGGTAACCCACATTCAGGCAAGGAACACTGCATTTTAGCACCCGTTGTTAAATGTAACTGATTGTTCTCTTTTCCTTTCTCCAAGCAGACGAGCAGGAGAAAGTGTGCTTAAAGGTGCAGTCTGTGACTTTTTAAAATACATATTTTTTGACATATTTGTTAAAACTGTCACTATGTACTGACAGATTGATATTAGACAGATAGTCTCTGAAAAAAAAGGGGAAAAAAAGTCCTCTGGCTCCTCCCGGTGGTCCTATAACCCTCGGTTAAAATCTCCTCGACCCAAGGACCGACAGCCAATCAAAAGCGAGGTTTGTCTTATGAACGAGCTGTTCTTGCCCTCCCCCGATCCCTGCCCACGCAGCACGCACGCCGCGCAGCCGAGCTAGCACGCTCTCATTCAAACAGTAAGCTAGCTGAGTGAAGCTGAACCCCTCCAACAACCTACATACAACCTCGATTGGCGCCTGTTCTGAAACCCAACACAAGGAAACAAAAGAAGACCCAGGAAGAAATCCAAGTTGAAAAGAATAGATAACTCTAGGGGTCGTGCGTCGCGTCACGTACATTTTGGGCAGCGCGCAAGGAAGGCGGAAGGGGCACAGAGTGTTTTCCGCGCATGCTGTGCTGCGGAAGCAGCCGCCGCCTGAGCCGCCGCCAGAGTTCAAATATCTGAACTTTTCGCCGCTTGACGCGTCTCCCACTGAAAACCTAAACAGACGGACTGTAGATCTTTACCTGAAATCGACCGTGTGCAGTTGGATTTTCTGGCAAGATATATCAGCACCGATGTGGATCAGCTGCTCGGGACCAAAAAAATAAAAATAAAAAGTCAGTCAGCTGGCAGCTTCTGGAGTGACGAAATTAACTGAACAAATCGCCTCTAAATCATCTGCTGAGTTAATTATCTGCTGTGCGCAAAGTTCGCTTGCTCTTTAGTAAATAAATCAAAGCCTTTTTCTATTTTATCTTTATTCACCCGCCGAGGAGACGCTCCTCCCACACCCAGCTGCAGCCGCCGCTGCTGATATTCTGGTCTGAACACTAGTCCATTCTTCGGTCTGAACATAGGACGTCCAACGAGAGGCGTTTTGCGCTTTTTGGCCGCTCAAAACGCATTTGGTGTGAAAGTAGCATCAGATTATTCAGCCTTTCTAAACCATTCCATTCACACCTGTCTGCATTTGTAATTAGCTTAGCTGTTTTCCATTTCCACTCATCTCTGCTTGTACAAATCCTGCTCAGTTTCTCTTCACCTTTGTCCGATCATTGTTTGGTTCATGTTCTGTCCTGGCTCCCTTGTGTTCCTCTTGCTTATTAGTTTTCAGTTTTTTGCCACCACGCTGGCCTTTAATTTAATAAAGTTTTGTTTAATTTTTAAGTCTGCCTGCCTGCATTTGGGTCCATTCTGCCACCAAAACCTTGTCAAAGAAGGTGTGGAGCTGAGAGACTTGCTGAAGAAGCTGGAGCTTCAAAAAACCTAAGATGGACCAGAACCATTTTGGGAAAACGTAATTTTTATTTACTTTTTAATTTTTGACTTGCCGACCCCAAGGGGTCTGAAGGCTGTTTGTGATGGTGTGCCAAGCTGTCTCCGTGATTCTGCATGAACCTATCCGTAATTACCTCCCGGGCAGATCTGGCTGGACTTTAGGGGTCTGAGACGCCTTACCTCATGTGACAGACAAATGTCCCCAACTCCTATGAGTTAGTGAACTGTCAGGCATTACACAAATGGTTCACAGAACAATCCTGGTTAACCAGTCCTGCAGAAAGATTGTCTTCTTTCTGCAGCAACATAAAAGTTACTAAAATAATCTGGCTCAGATCTTAACACCTTTTTTTCTAAATTTCAAGAATTTACAGGTTTTAATCTGGATCTCTTGTCAACTAATTAATAGAAGAAAAATATTTCCTTTGGGAAAAACATATTTTCATTCTATAAAGGTTGAAACATCCAGACCTTATCTTAATTAGACGTATAATAAAGTCTACAAGTCTAATAAAAGTCTACAATCTTTTTAATCTTTAACTGTTTTATAAACCTTATTGTCTTTCATATTGCTATTTTTACCATTTTAGTCATGATTCAATTAAATTGATTCTTGCTAAATTTTTGTAATAAACTACCATGAAAGACAAAGCTGATTCCTCATTTCAACTACAGAATAAAAGTCCAGTTTTATTGTTTTTAATACACAGTAKATTTTATTTTATGCTTCTAGCATTTATTTGGTTTGGTTTCATGCATGTCTTTATCCATCAATACAAACAGAAACTCTTAAACCTTCAAGCTTTCTTCATCTACTCTTCAGCTGTTGCTTGTTGCAAGAGCTTCTCCCAGTATATCAACYAATCGACGAATGTCTCTGAAGGAGTTGTAGAGTGGGACTGGAGCAATCCGTAGAACACTGGGCTCTCTCATGTCACACTGAGCAACAGGAAATGACAAAATATGTTCAGCTGTTCTGTAAGATAACTGTTCCTCCAACACCATCACGTCCCACTAAGAATAGTTTAAAATCTTTAAGAAACACTTACAACAACTCCCCTCTTTTCCAGCTCCTGGAAGACTCTCCTTATGGGGACAGAGAAGGAGAGTGACAGCTGGCAGCCTCTCTGTTGAGGGTCTGAGGGTGTGATGATGTGGACGTGAGGCTTGGACAGATCCTTAGTGTAGAAGTATTTAATCAGGTACTCCAGGTAGCCAGTAAGGAGTACAGATTTGCTGCACAGTGCCTGCATATTGGTCATGTTAAAGACCTAGAAACATTTAAAAACATCTCTTTTATCTTCTTAATTTTACTTTCTGTGAAAGCAAATAAGAAACAACATGTCTTTAGCCAACATTAGGCAGAGAAAGCCACATGTTTTACCTCCAAGCTGGCCTGCAGGGAGCAGACAAGAAAAATTGGTTGGTTTGACAGTCTGAAACCTCTCACTCCAGGCTGCAGCTCCATCACTGGAAACATTAAACATCAGAAAATATTAAAGCCTGAGTAGTGAACTGTATAAACCGGAAAAAAGGGTATACATAATATTAGGCTGTAATACACAAGTTAACCACAAGATGGTAGCAAACTGTTTTTACTAAAGAGCTGAATGAAGAGTTTGTACCATTAGTCATCTGGAAGCGGGTTGTCAGGTCATGTCCCCACCATCCCAACAGCCTGTAAGAGACAGTCATTTATTATCAGTTGTTTATTTAGATTTTTATTAAGTAGCTGGAAAAATAACAAATGGAAATGAAACCCTGAACACAAAATTGCTCAAAAATACAGTTGATTTTGTCATGCACAAGCAGCTTTTTCTTTCATAATTCTAAACCTTTTAGGTCTCTCCAGACAGAGGTCTGGTTTTGGGAGGTTTATCAGTGTTTACCCTACCATTATCCAAGCCCCCCCAGCCAATGAAACGGCCCGCCCCTCCAAGAATTTTACAGCATGTAGTCATTTTTAAATAAGGGCAGATCAAGAGAGCTATTTTTGCAGTCACTCCTCCACATCCACTTCTCGCCAAATTTGGGGAAAAGAGATGTGCGCAGAGCGAGGCTGTGAGCAGATGAAACTGGTGAGGTCACCAGATTTTTGGGATGGGCATAGCCCCTCTCAGCCACCATGCATGTGCCAATATGCATATAATTATGACCTCTGATCATGTTTGAAACTTTGACTGCCATAACAACGATCAGAGAGGAAGAAAACCCCCTACTCTATGGCTACGTTCACACTGCAGGTCTTAATGCTCAGTTCCGATTTTTTGAAAAAATCCGATCTTTTTGTGTGAACGTTCACATTACATTTTAAATGTGACCTGTATCAGACCCCTGTGTGAACGCTKCACAGCACTGATGTGACACGCATGCACAGTAAAAGACGTGACGTCTCATCAGCCGGCTTGTTTGTTTACAGAGCTAGCATGGATGCTACATTTTGCGCATCGAATCGGAAGTTGTTGTTTAATCAGAGCCGATTAAATTATTATCTGACCTGCTTCCTTAGTTCAGTGTTTATATCTGAACCTACCTCTGACCGGGATTCTCCAGTGAAGCTTTTTTTTTTTTAAAGAAACTACGAGCTGGAAAAAAGTATCGACCGAGTATCGAACTTTAGGATCGATACTCTCCGCGACCCAGGCTGGACATGTTATTATCAAACTATCTACGTGGAAAATGAAAAGTAAAAAGATGAAGCAACTGGACTTGTGTTTTGGAGCTGTAAACACACGGAGCTGCAGATTTAAACAGCGAGACTTGAGGTTAGTGTCTTATCGATCCTTCACCCCCTCCTCCAGATGAAAAAGTCAGATGAATGTGACATGAGCGTTCACGCTGCAGTCATTTTGAAAACATCAGATATGTATCCGATTTAAAACCACATACTGAAACGGCCTGGGTCGGATTTGAAAAAATCGGATTTGTCGCGTTCAGACTGTCATAAAAAAATCGGATATGAGTCAGATGGGTCAAAAAAATCGGATTTGGGTCGGATTTGCCTGCAGTTTGAACGTAGCCTATGTGAATCTTTCATTTTGCAGAACTTCGGTTGTGACCTGAATTAACATTCCTTTGACTTGCCCAGACAATGTGTCCTCTTAACAGAACATTGTAGGAGAAACTCAGACTTGGCTACTACTTGCCCAGCAGGAAACCTGGCAGAGTTGTCACCTCCTTGATAGAATTACTTCCTGTTCCGAACCCCATAAGTTCTGTTGTGACCTTATAGGACTGTCTGTTTGCTTATCTTCAAAAGGACCATAAATTCCTTTGTTTAACCAAAAACTCTTTTCAGCTTGACGGATCAAATGACAACATTCCCCATTAAGTGTGAAAAAGAAGGGAAAGATAAATGAATGTTTTCTGTGTAGTTAATTCTGTTTTCAGAAGGGAAAGATAAATGAATGTTTTCTGTGTAGTTAATTCTGTTTTCATGTCTTAATCAAAGAAATGTGATTTTAGTCTGTATCTTACAGAAAGAAAAGGCCTGCCTAAAGATCCATTAAGTTTTGTTTAATGAAGTATTCACACTAAGTTTATGCATTTTCTGTATGGTGTTTAACTGTTTACAGGTGAAATGTCGCCTGACGAAGATGTGTTTTATTCCATGATTTAATCACTAGAAACTTTAGGACTTGAATTTTTAATTAAAAGTGTGACACTCTTATTTTACTGAGGCAAGCAGATGTCTCCACTTCTCCCCCTCTTTAATTAGGTGCACGATAATTAAACTAAAACACTCCCTTTTTCTTTGTCTTGAGGTAGAATTTTCCCTCCAAACGAGTTGATTCGCTGAAACCTTTTTCCTGTATAAGGTGTAACATTTTTATTGGCCAACTAACAACTAAACTCCTCCCCAAACAGAGTTTTTAAAAGTTAGTGCAGCTCCCAAAGTAGTCAGATTCCAACATCAGCAGTCAGAGAGAATCTTCAGAAGTCTGCTGTTCCAGGAGCCTCCGCCCCTGTCCTGCAGCTCCCTCATGGCAGTGCAGGACAGGCCCCTGCATCTTCAGCCAGCCAGGACTCTCCTGCCTCAGCATTTTAATGTCTTTTCATTAGAAATTAGTTTAATGTTATCTCGGCGGATTTTTGCAGAAGTTAAATAAGCTAAGTTTGACTCATGCGTTGTTTTAGTCCGTTTTTCCCTACAAAGTTCTGGACCAACTCCTCAACTCTGAAGCATCTTGAACGACGGCACCGCCGTCCATTCTCCAGCTGCCTCTCCCGCCTGACTGAAGGACCAGAAATAACCCAGACATCCCTGGTTGTCTGGCAACCAGCTTTGCTGAAGTATTTCCCTGGGACCACTCCTTGAGTTCTTCTTAGCAGCTGATGACCTCGCTTTGGTACCTAATTCAGCAGGAAGAAGGGTAGGAAAAGCTAAAGTTGCTGGGGACAAAGGTGCTCAGTTAAGTTGATCCTTATCTTTCATGGGAAATCTGATAAAATATAAAACTATTTACATACAGCGTTCCCTCATTTAACTAGGACTTTAGTTAAATCCTCCTCCTTAAGAAAAACTCCCCTCTTCTCAGCCTCAAAACCCCTCTTTAGTGTTATTTGTTTCTTTGTTTCTTTGTTTGTTTGTTTGTTTGCTGTTTTAAATGCTCACTCATTATTGGTCAAACTATTTCAGTATTTATCTGGTTGAGTAAGTCATCATTCCCTATCTACTATAGCCTGTAAATACATTTAATCTGTAAATAAACGATATATGATGAGCATGTCAACATAAGATCACGTCTAATTTCTGTGTCTTGATAAGGTTTTATTGATTTTGATACGAAAGAACTCATCAGATAATTTTTTCGGTAATGTTTTATTGTGAGACTGATTATAGTAAAGTTAACAGTTTTTCGTCATTTTCCTGGGTTAATTTTTGACCAAATTAAGAGCGTGGTGCCTCGAGGAAATAGAATTTATGAATCTAATAATTCATAAATTGTCACATTAAAATATACCCAAAAACCCCCTACACAAATGTGTGTGTGTGTATGGGGGGGGGGGGGGACGTTCAGGCTCAGAATTCTTTCCACTATCACCCCTGCGCCCCAATTACGCTGACCACACATAGATATTTCTCTCATCAGCTGACAGGAAGTGTGTGTGAGAATCTGGTCTCGTTAACAGGGAGACCCCCCCCCCCCCCACTAGAACAATGTTTTGAAGTGGGCAGGGCCAGATTCTGATGAACATGTTTTAAACAAGATTGTATTTCCTGATGTGGTGCAACTTGCAGAGAAAATAAACTTTGGAGGTTTTGAGCCCATTGTGACAGATTTTTGGAGGTTTTCAGCTCTTCTAGGCCCCTTTCACATGTATTTTTTTTTGATGTTTTGAGTTTTTTATTTTTATTTTTTGGCCCTCAGATCCATTTGACATAGTTTTTGGAGGTTTTGAATGGTTTTCAGCCCTCCAAGGCCCCTTTTAGATGTTTTTGGAGATTTTGTAGGATTTTTGGCCATCCTAGGCCCCCTATACCTGGTTTTTTGGAGGTTTTGAATGGTTGGCAATCCTCCTAGTCCCCCGTTTTTAGTAGTTTTTGAAGGTTTTGAGATGTATGTGGTCCTCTTAGGCCCTGTTAACATGGATTTTGGAGGTTTTGAGGGTTTTTGGTCATCCCAGGCCCCTTTTAAATGCTAAATGGACTATACTTGTATAGCGATTTTCTACCCAACCAAAGCGCTTCACACTGCACTCTGTGCCCTCATTTACCCATTCACACAGCACTCTACTGCTAGTTTTTGGCCCTCCTAGGTCTCTTTCATGTGGTTTTTAGCAGTTCTGAGGAGTTTTCGGTTCTCCTAGGCCCCTTTCACTTGTTTTTTTGAAGGGTTTGATGAGTTTTTCACCCTCCTAGGCCACTTTAAACCTGGATTTTTAATGTTTTGAGGGGTTTTTTTTGGCCCGCCTAGCCCCCTCTTGCAAGGTTTTGGTGGTTTTGACGTGCTTTTGTCCTTAGGACCCTTTTACCTGGCTTCTTGTAGTTTTGGGAGGTTTTGAGGGTTTTTTTTGGCCTTCCTAGGCCCTTTTTACCTCGATTAAGCCTGTTTACAGTACTTTCTACCCAATTTCAGTGGTTTCATGGCCTTCCTAACTTGTTTCCTGTTATACTCTAATTTTTGACCTCCCCAAGTCTGTTTTGACCACTTTTGAGTCTACCGTAACCTGCCTTTGTAGGGCCCTCTCTGGCAATGGCTCTTACAGTTGAGATTTTAAGGGCACATCTGGACAAACGGAGGCACATGTGAGGTTAAAAATAACAAATTTGGCTATGTTGTAACTGCCAGCACTCCTTCAGTTGCAACAAGAACAAAGCGGCACTGAGCTATGAGGGCCACCCATGCTGCTTGCTTTTTGAAATTTTTTTGTTTCAAAAAGTGAAATATGTTGCATTTTCAACAGCAAGTGATGTTTTATGTAAAATCCCTCCATCCATTACCTATACCCGCTTCTTCCTTTCAGGCAGAGAGCCCACGTATGCACAGAGAGAACATGCAAACTCTACCCAGAAAGGTCCCCCAGCCAGGATTTGATCCAGCGACCTTCTTGCTGAGAGGCAACAGCTCTACCAACTGAGCCACCGTGCCGCCCGGTTCAGAAAATGTTGATTTAAAATTTTATATTTTAAAACTAAATGTTTGAACAGTGGTGTTTGATTTTCTGTTGAGTGATATGCAGTCAATTGAAATACAAATTCGGAAGCATATTATTATGATGATAGGTTCTATAACTGAGAACTTTTATAAAGACCTTGTGTAAATTGGCAACAATTAAATACGACAGGGAATAACTACTTTAAAAATACTTGAGAAAATGCTGATATTCTCAAGTGCTTTGTAGCAAATGTTTATAAGTAGTTCATTGTCAGTTACTAAGTAAGTAATGATTATTTGCTCAGCAATTACTTTGTACTTGTGAAGATGACTCACTTTACTTTAGGGTCAGTTACTGAGTAAGTAATGATTAGTTCCTCAGTAACTACTTGGAAATATGCCTCACTTTATTTTAGGGTAAACTTTAGGTACTTTAGGTACTGTGTTTCTCTGGAAACTAACCAGTAGTTCCCTAATAAGGATGGACTGTGTGTTCCTCAGTAAGTATTGGACTGGTGAACTACTCAGTAGTTATTGAGTAGTTACTAAGTCATTCATAAGTAGTTAAGTAATTTTGGTGCAGCTTATTTTAAAGTGTTACCATGTCTGGCATTTTGAAATGTTTCATTATTTTTTACAAAGAAAGTTTTTAAAATTAACAACATGCTAGTAAGTTAGTGTCACATTTTTCCATCAGCAGATAAACTAATAGGGTTGTTTTCGAGGCTATCTTGAACAAAACATCAGATTTTTCTTTGAGTAGAATTTTATTTATTTTTTCTTTTATTTAATGCTGTGAAATATGTATATTTGCATTTTTTATATGAAAACGTTTGAACCTGAGGGGCTTCAAAAATATGTTGTACGCATGCACATATGTAACTAGTCATTACAGAATATTTTCAAAATGTATTGACAATATGGTAATTTCAGGTAATTTTTTTTTTAAATTTTGAATCCCATTTAGGAATGACGATGAACAAATGTACACACATAACTTTTTTACTATCTTCATGTGGATTTCTGTTGACTTTCAACTCAACTTTATGTGAACGAAGCTTTGGTCCACATACAAAATGAGTCCTCAAAAAGCTGACAGGTTGCTGGAAATAACACGAGCCAAAGTTGACATGCATCAACAGGCTTGTCATAACTGCTTTGCAGTTTTAGTTTTAGATTAAATTACTTACGTTGGACTTCCGGTTATGGCGGCCAGGTGAAAGGACGTGTTTCCACCGCTCTGCTGTTCTTGTCAAAGAGTTTACCAAAAATACCTTCCATTTTACAACAAACTAAACGGCCAGTGAGCGCGGGTGATCGGAATAATGCCTAAAGCAGCAAAAGCATCCCAGGAAGTAAGTGAAAAAGCAAAACAACATAAACTGACGGATTATCATGCTCGTGGCGAAGTGCTGAAAGCTACTGCTAGCTCATGCTCAGCTCCAATGGCCGCCGCAGACAGAAAAGAGAACCCGAAGTCTCAAAGAAGCAAGGTGGATGAAATACTGTCGGTGGTCAATTCAATCCAAAAGGACTTCTCCTCTAGATTTGACGAAGTTCTGGACTCCATCGACAGTATACGCAAAGAGTGTGACTGTGACTCAGCTAATTACAGAAACCGAAGCATGCATCTCTGATGCGGAGAATGAGATAGAAACGCTACGAGCTAAGGTGGATACGCTGGAGACCAGGAAGAAAGATCTGGAAGATAAAGTTATGGATCTGGAGTCCAGATCGAGACAAAACAACCTGAGGCTGGTCAACCTGCCGGAGGGAGCTGAAGGACAAAATCCATGTGAGTTCCTGGAAAAGTGGCTGCKMGAGYCCCTRGGTGTRGGAGCGGTGACCGTGGAAAGAGCGCATCGAATTGGACCCCGAAGGGACAGCACCGCAACGCCAAGCACTTTAATAATGAGATTCCTCAGCAACAAGGATAAACAGCTTGTTACTCTCGCATCAAGGGCTAATACTAACATTCGCTACCAGAATCAGCAAGTCCGGTTCTACCCAGACACCGCGGCGGGACTGCTCCAGCTTCGGAAGCAGTTTGACCCGATACGAACGGAGCTACGCAAACTGGGATTGCGCCACGGGGTGGCTCATCCAGCAAAGTTGCTGGTAACTTATCAGGACCGAACCCATGCTTTTAAAACAGCGGAGGCTGCACGTGAGTTTCTAAAGAAGGTCAAGAAGAAAGCTGACGGGGAGGTAACAAAGGACTGAATACCCATTCGGTTATTAAATTAACTATTTGTGACTCGTTTAATCTTGCTGTAGCCTATATCGGTCAGTTGTTCTGATAGTGGAACAGTAGTGGATTGTTATGAATACATATAGCTCTGCTTAGGCATGGCAAGAGTAAGCGTGCACATGCCGGGTTTTGTGCTTTTTCACAAGTTTAAACCCGTGTGCAAACATGTGGAAGGTTAAATTGTTATATCTAGTGAACAGCAGCAGTGGTAAAAACTTTTGTTTTGGTTATTGAGTGGTTAGACTGCTCCTCACTGCGTGTGGATCGGTCACACGCGATAACGGGAGGTGTACAGAGGGGTGAGGGAGACCCATGGAGGTCGGTCGAGGTGTGGGTGTTCAGATTTAGGGGATATGCTTTGAGTTTTGTTCTGGTGTTTAAGCTTCTCAGATGTTCATGTTCTTGTGGGGAAAACTTTTTTTTTCTTATCCATTTCTGGTAATCAGATTAGTCTTACATGTCGAAAGTTTTAAATCAAAATGATTACATGGAACTGCAGGGGCCTACAAAGTTCAAAGAAGGTCAAACAAGTCATTAATAAACTGCATGATTTGGATTCCAGAACAGTATTTCTACAGGAGACGCATCTTATGGAAGAGGATGAGGGGCCGGTCAGGAGGAGGTGGCGGGGTAATGTATTCGCTTCTGCATTTTCTTCTAGAGCAAGAGGAGTTATGACTCTTGTCCATGAATCTGTCCCATTTCTAGTAAACAATGTTATCAAAGATAAGAAGTGTAGATATTTGATAGACCAGGGCTCCTTACTATTGGAAAAAAATTAACCTGGTCAATGTATACGGTCCTAACACAAATGATTCAGGGTTTTTTCAGGACTTGTTCCTCTTACTTTCATCAATGCAGGGGCACTTTGTGATTGAAGGGGATTTTAATTGCACCCTTATTCCAGAAATGGATAGATCCACTGGGTCAGATCAGACACATAGTAATTGTAGAACAACAATACAGATGTTTATGAAAGCTCTTAGACTGGTTGATATTTTTAGGGAACTCCATCAACAAACTAGAGCCTACTCATGTTATTCAGCAACATTTCAGACCTACTCCCGAATGGATTATTTTTTAATTTCATCAGAGCTAATTTCCAAAATTCAAAACTGTATGTATGATAGCATAGTGATCTCAGATCACGCGCCATGCTGTCTGAGCTACTGTGATGAGAACCTCACAAGAGACCTCCCTAGATGGCGCTTTCAACATAAATGGCTGCAGGATGGGGATTTTGTTAAATATATTGGGCGATATTCTCATATATTGATGAGTTCTTTCAGTTGAACACAAATCAAACAACAGCAAGCACCAGATGGGAAGCCTTTAAAGCATTTATTAGAGGTCARATCATTAGCTATACAGGCAAAAAGTCCAAGGAAGCCAAGAGTAAAAGGCAGCTTCTAGAAAATAAAATAAAGGACACTCAAGAGAGAGTTTTTCAAACAAATGATACTGAGTTGAAAAAACAACTGCTGATCCTCAGAACAGAATATGACAAAATGTCCAATTTCAGAGCTGCATCCAGTCTCTTAAGATTCAAACAAAACCTTTACGAACAGGGAGACAAAGCTGGAAAACTTCTAGCTTGGCAGATTAAACAGCTTGAAGCAACAGCCTCTATCACATCAATTGAATCACAGGGTAAAACTAATAGATCCAAAGGACATTAATAATGCTTTTAAAGATTATTATCAGAAATTATATGATACTCATGGAAACTTAGACCAAATGAAATTGGATACGTTTTTGAGAGGGCTACATATCCCTGTTATTGCAGATGACTGTAGAGTAGACTTAAATATAGAAATAAATAAAGAAGAATTGGCACAGGCCATTGKTGGAATGAGATCTGGTAAACAAGCAGGACCTGATGGCATTCCCGTCGACCATTATAAAAAAATTTTAAGGATAAATTGCTCTCTCCCCTTTTTATGGAGTCATTTAAAAAGGCACCCTGCCTACCTCTTTGAATCAGGCTCTAATTATTCTGCTGCCAAAACCGGGTAAGCCCCCAAATAAATATGAAAACATGAGACCCATCAGTTTACTCAACTCTGATCTCAAAATCATTTGTAAAATACTGGCAATACAGCTGCAAAGAATTTTACCAGGCATAATAAATAAGGATCAAAATGGGTTTATAGTTGGGAGGCAAGGATACCACAATATTCGAAGGGTCCTGAATATTATTTGGTTTAAAAAGAACGCTAACGATACAGCTCTTCTTACATTGGACGCGGAGAAGGCTTTTGATAGGATCGAGTGGCCCTATCTTTTTAACATATTGGAAAGGTTAAATTGTGGAAGTAACTTTATCAAATGGGTTAAATTATTATATAATAATCCAACTGCAGAAATAGAATCAAACAAAATATTTTCAAGGGCAATTCAAATCAGGAKAGGTTGTCGTCAGGGATGCCCTCTCTCTCCCTTATTGTTCACCCTGGCAATTGAGCCTTTGGCATCAGCTATTCGCCTCCATCCACAAATCTCCGGTATAACAATGGGCCCCACAGAGCATAAAATCTCTCTATTTGCTGACGATGTTATTTTATTTCTATCAGATCTGAAAAAGTCAATTCTGATGGTGATGGAAGTGATCCAGGAATTTGGGAGAATCTCAGGTTATAAAGCAAATAATACAAAATCCTCCATTCTGCTATTAAATGTAGATGAAAGYACTAATCCCACCAGAGAAGTTAAGCAATTTAAAGTAGTGGAACATTTTGAATATTTGGGTGTTCAGATTTTCCCAACACTACAGTGATATATAT
>NW_013953184.1:173293-174886 GCF_001266775.1 Austrofundulus limnaeus
GGCCCCCCTTGGGACACGGTCGAACGCCTTCTCCAAGTCCACAAAACACATGTAGACAGGTTGGGCGAACTCCCATGCTCAAAAGCCTGAATTTTGCCTGAAACTCTCAGACTGAAGAAGTCTCTTGGAAGAGAGACGAAACATTTCATTAAAGAAGAACCCGTCCAGAGGACCTATTCAATTTTTTTCCCTATAGACTTTTGCCATTAAAGTACCTGGCATGTTAAACAAAAAATTGTAATACATATCAATGCATTTATAGAAAGAATAAATTGATCAAATATTGCAACATAAATTTTATATCGCTGTGATAAACTGTTGTTGAGAAATTTGCCTGTGAGGTAACATGTAGTGATGTCAAAGGGGAATGTCCGCATGAGAACAGAGTATTGATAAAGCAACAAGCAGCCTCTGTAGAGAACAGTGTATTGTTAGACATCAATAATAATATGATTAAAATATTAAGAATGCAATAAAAAGTATAATGCCACAAAAGACAAATTGAGTAACTGTAGGTAAAATATACATGTATAATTATTGTAAATAACAAAATATTTACAGCCTGGGGTGAACTTTAAACTTACAAAAACTGAAAGGACAAATACAACAAAATCACAGGATGGTTACCAATTATTACATTTTTTTATGAAACTGATAAATTACAAGGACACCCTGTGGCTAGATAACACATTCTGAACGATTACTAGTTTGTATCCTCTGCTCAATAGAATCAGGAAACTAGGAGCCATACACCACGCATACCACAGCTTCAAGGCTGTGGGAAAAAGCTAGCTCACTCCTTATCTTATAAAAAAAAAAGACACTGAAAAAAAATGCAGAAGAACAGACATTTATTGACCAAATAGAGTTGGAAAAAAGAAAAAATACACTGTGTCATAAAAAGATAAAAAGTTGACAAAACTTATAATTGTAAGATAATAAACTTTGGGATTTTTTAAATCTTTGGACATAAACTTAACTAAGTTTTGCTATTGAGTTTGTCAAACTTTCATCTCCATGTTTTTGAAACACAACCAAAAGTTGTAGAAACTTATAGTTTCTAGTTATAAGATCTTGCATGTAGAATATCCTCCTCCACATGAAAGTAGCAGTAACTTTGAAATTTAAGCTGTACAAGCTATGAATCCCTTACTCCAGTTATATAAATAAAACTTGGATACTGTGAACTTCACTGGGAGTTGCAGTAATTTAAAGTTTTATCAGTGCATCAAATTTTTTTGTAGAACAAATGTTACACAGACAGTTATCTGCTACTGTTGACTACATTCCTGCCTTTCAAAACAAGACAGTGAGTTAGTAGTACTGTCATCTATTACAATGACCTACAATTTAGAGGTAACTACTTACAGCTCACAAAATAATGTTCTAGATTAGAATGATTACATTTAGTTTACACTCTTTCTGCCCTGCTGTCAAGTTAAAAACCCATGTCCCTGAATCTCTGTTCACAGGAACCAAATCACTAATACCTTTGTGACTTTGGAGATTATATGAAAAATAAATAAATAAATAAAAGGCTTCTGTGGCACTAAAGTATCAAGTTTTAAGATCAGATTTTGTTAAATACATTTT
>NW_013953184.1:176031-179289 GCF_001266775.1 Austrofundulus limnaeus
GCGATCAAAATCTGGTGTGTTGGAGCAAGAAAACCTCTAAAACATGCAGGATAGCGGCCCTCGAGGACTGGAGTTTGACACCCCTGCCCTACAGGCTTCCTGTGATTAGATCAGATTTACAGGAGGCAAATGAAGGACAGACGCTTGCAGACTCTATAAAAAAAGTGTCCAGTGCAAGATTACCGTCTCCTGATTCTGTATTCCTCCAGGAAACCATGCAACAGTAAATCCAGGTGACTGGTTTTACATAAAGGTTATCAAAAGAAAGAACTGGACCAGTCCACGTGGGGAGGGCCCATTCCAGGTCTTGCTGACAACATCAACAACAGTGAAAGTTGCTGAACGATCGACGTGGGTTCATCTCTCACATTGCAAGCTGCAGAGCATGCCACACCCCTGAACAAACTGTGCTGCACCCCTCAACAAGTGGAGTAGTGGGAAAAGTCTGGTTTACAAAGGGATTCGGTCATCAACTAGGGYCCGTTTGTCTCAAACCCAGTGAAGAACTCAATGACCCTACTCATATTAGTGTTCAGGGGCCCCTGGTGACTCTGCAATCCAAGCAGTGAAGAATRGTCCAGGAGGGGAGACCCTGCGCTGAGCTGTGACCAACGTGTGTGGACCAGTGAGTGATGGAGCCAGCGATGGAGCCAAGACGTGTCCATTTCGAGATGGAGGAGCCCAGATGTGGCCGCTACAGCATGGACAGTCTGAGACACGCCCTTTTTGGCATGGTGAGGCCACCTCCATGTGTGACATCTGTGACACATCAACACCCACGGCGAGGAAGAAGATAATCAGATGAACTGGTTGCAACACCACCTTGTGTCTTCTATACAGCAATATCCTTTCCTAGTGGTATTCCAATTGTACTGGTTGTTCTGGCCTCTTATTACAGGTAAAGCGGTGTTAGTGGCTGCCAGACAACAAATTCGGGTACATAAGACATTTCAATTCACAGGTCCCAACCKAGCATTTTACTCTGCCAAGACGCGCGCACAATGGAAGCCCAGTTGCACCATTGGGCCTAACATTACTATCGTTGCAAATACAACCTCCACTGTGTTAATTGACCCTTGTGTGTATTTTAAGTGTGAAGACAGTCGCAGTTTGGGATGGGCAGACATATATGTTTGTTATAAATACACCTATAAACAATGTCCCACCTGTGATAAATGGGTGTATGCTATCAAGACCACAGCAGACTGATTGGAATTATAAAAAGACACTGAAGGAGTTAAATCCAGTGATAAGTTAATAACACCTCACCTGCCATTATATGTTTCAACTCCAGAATGCTCAGATAAGTGATCAGGGATATTTCATCCTATGTGCCTATGTTTCAGGGACAGACCCTTGTGCCCKCTTCTGGCTTACAGTAACGTCATCTTTGCAGAACCCATCCCCCTCTTTTCACCTGTTAGGCTCTGATTACATCTCTGCAGTTCATGATGTGGACAGCCACCGCCAGCTTGGAAATATGTGGTGGAATGTGGTGCGAACTTATCTTCTTGCTGCACGGGTGAACTCCTCGTGCTATGCCTGCACTCTTTTCCCCCAGGATGGAGCCATGTCTTTGCCTGTTCGACCACACCCTTTAAATGAGTCAGAGGTATTATGCACTTTAATGGCCCTTACACCACCATACCAGGCGGCAAAAAATGGATGGATGCTAGTTAGAGCTAATATCACAGAGCCTTGTAAATTTTTAGCTAACACCAACCTAAGAGCAACAACTAGTTCAGTTCTGAAGACTAAAGATGCCCATCTCTTTTGAGTCATTAGGATCAGTTCATCCTTACTTTTCTCAGGTGACTCAACCGGTCTATTTTCACATGCCTTTTCACAAGAGTAGAGTTTTTCTTGGCACCACACAGGGATGTAAGCGCATCTTGAGCGCCACTTCTACAGCACAGCCCTGGGATGCTTCTGGGTATCACCTCCCAGGAAAGGCATCCAAAGCCAAGTCTTCTTTAAAATTCCATAATGTCAGTCATGTTTCTCGGCTTATTGTGTGGCCTGGCGGTTGTGGATTAGGAAGTCATCAAGATTCAGTCTGGCTTTGTGGTTTCCACTACTTTCAGGATTTAACCCCGCTGTGGTCTGGTACGTGTGCCCTAGTGGATCTGAGACCTGCCATTTTGGTACTGGACTCTCTGTTGTATAACACCCACCACTACCCGTGGTTCATGGCGGAGCCCAGACCCCTGTACCGACAAAAGAGGTCTGAGGTGATCTCAGGCGGGGTGAAGTTCTTGAGTGGGGTGGAGGACGGTGAATAATGCACATCACATTGACCAGCTTCATACGAGGCTAGACCAGCTTCATCTGACGGAGATTGTGGAGGACGGATTCTCAGCCCTGGGTCCCTTCGTCATCGCCACCAGAAACATGCTCTTACAACATAAAACGGCTTTGGACCTGCTTTTCGCTTCCCAGGGTGGTCTCTGTCATGTGATTTGGGGATTCTTGTTGCACTTGCATTCCTGATGCTTCCGGGAACATCACTCAAACTGTACAACACTTGAATAAACTCCTGGCCGACATGAAAGCTGATGATGTCATTGAGCCTAAGGGATGGGACTAGTGGTCTTGACTCACAGCCGGAGGATGGCAAGCTTGGTTAGTTAGGGTCCTAACACCATTAATTTTTGTGTTTGTTTTGCTTATGATCTGTTCCTGCTGCATAGTCCCCATGATCAAAAAAATGCCTCACTTGTCTTTACATCCCTGTTCCTGCAACATGCTCATCAATACTTGTTCCCAGAGAGGTGCAGGACTTTTGATGACCCCTTATCTCTGGTGACTTTTAAACTGAAACTTGCAGTTTGTAAATAAGTTAAAACAATTTTTATATTCCATTATCATTTTCCTGAGGGAAAGTTCTATTCTGAAGCACTAACATTTCTTAGGTCTCAACTAAAAAAAAGTGACCTACAGAAGCTCATTTATTTTGACTCCTATATTAACATAAACAAACAAAACAAAAAGTGTTTTTATTTTATGTTTATAAGCTTTTCTTAACAAGCTTGCCTAGAAAAAGGCTTTTATTACATGGTTAAAAGAGTACAACAAGCTTTTTCTTAACAAGCTTAAATAAAATTAAGTTTTTATTACATTTTTATGAGCATTATTAATAAGTTTTGATACATCTTTGAGGTTTTTATGTCCCATTATGATTTAAACTGAAAAAAAATGTGACATAAAACTGACAATGTTTTATTAGTGTTTTTATTAGGTTTTTATTCTCATTACAAG
>NW_013953184.1:179299-182627 GCF_001266775.1 Austrofundulus limnaeus
GGCTTTATAGTGTCTTTGTGTTTTTCATGAACAAACGCCCCAGCAAGTCCACCAGCGCCTGAATTTAAATACTGTAAAAAAAATTGAATACTATTATAATTTTTAAGTTCTCGTTTAAAGTTTTTCTGCTTTTATTGTGTTTCTTGTCAGCAAACCTTGTAGGAGCACCAGCAGGCAAAGTCAACGCCCCAGTCATGCAGCTTCAGGTCAACATTTCCTACAGCGTGGGCACAATCAAATCCTACAAAACAACCCTGTAACCCAAATGGAGAAGTTGTTAATGATTTTTTTATCATTCCATTTTAAATAAAATATGCTGTAATATTTAAAACTGTACAATTATTTTAGTTTAAGAAATAATGACTTGGTTTTATGCCCTCGTAAATAAAACTAGATGCACATAAATTGTGCATTCAGGTTTAGGACTTTGAACATAGATTAAATGAATAAAAACATTTTTTTGTTTGTTTGGTGGGGGGTGGGGGTCATATTGTGTTTAATTAACCTTTTTGTGTCCAGCCTCTGTGATGGCACGCATATCAAACAGTTGGCCAGTGTAAAACTGAACTCCGCTGAACATCACCACAGCAATGTTGTCTCCCTCCTTCTGAATCACCTCCAGGATGTCCTCAGTCCTCAGGGTGTCTTCTCCCTGAACAAAACGGAAGGATAATCAATGTCTAAGGTAAAAATTTCACTTATTTCAGTTTTTCTGCAGGCATCTTTGTTCATTCTTATCAAACCCTATTTCATTTCTAAATAAATTGACTGAATGGATTAGTTCTGGGTGATCTGTGTTGTTGGTACCGGTCTTGGAGACAGCAACATCATGCTGAGCTGAGGGTCAAATCCTCTCAGGCGGATCTGAGACTCTACAGCATACTAAAGACACACACACACACACACACACACACACACACACACCCACACACACACACACACACACACACACAAAATAAAGCTTCAGATTTTAGAAACACAGGATGTTTCAGGCTTAAAAGATGTAAGCAGGATTTTGTTTGAGTCTGTTGAAAAAGAAGAGGAAAAAATTGAACATGTTATGTGTTTGTGAGGTTAGGCAAGGTCAGATCCAAGGATGCAGGCTGATATGAGGAAATAAACTAAAAGAAAACTTTATTATTACAAAGAAGCTGATGTGACGGCAGAGAACAACAAAAGAACAGGAGCAACACGGGATGACCAGGCCAGGGTAACCAAACATTGAGTGGAGCGGCTCGGCTTTCGGCAGGCCCAGGTCAGCTTTTATCGGACCCGGCTCGGCCCTCACAGGGAGCAGCTCGGCTTTCATTGGGTCCGGCTCAGTTTTCACCAGGAGCAGCTCAGCCTTCATCAGGCCCATCAAGTCAGCAGGCAAAGACCAGGCTCCAGGGCCTGGCAACAGATATCGGCTGGATGGCAATACTTGGTGGGCTCTCTGAGGTAGGAGCTGTAAGCCCAGACTTCCGATCATACTTTGAATGGTGGTCAGCTGGTGATAGAAAAACTATAACTGCTGCTAAATTAAACAAAAAAGGGTTTAACAACTTTAAAATCATGGTTCGTCAAGAAATCTGCGCTGTGCTTTTTTTGACTCTATTGCTGCTCATCACTGTTGGAACACCTCTGCGGGTTGTCTTTCTTGAGGGAATGCATGTTGAGGGCCCTCACATCAGCAGTCACTGGAATCAACAGATGTGTCTGATGGGTCAAAATTCAAATTTAACCATCAATAGTCCAGTGAGCTTTCATTATAACTTGTTTGGTCTTTACACAGTTTACTCATCTGTTTTATGAAATGTTCGTGCTGTGATTGACCAATGTAAGCATGTAAAGCAACAACTGGCACTTACTAAAACCCTAGCATGGAGGATCCATAGCCTGCTATTTCTCGTCTTACTGTTATCAAGGGGTGTTCATTTAAATCCAGGACCAGAAATTCAAAGTACAACAAATGACATCTGTTCTGATCTAAACAACTTGACATTGCCTAGGAAGGGAGTGAGTGAAATATCTGTATCTAGTTTTCCTCAAAGAAAAAAAATTGGAGAAAATAGTTTTGCCACTGGACTCATCAGTACTCCAGTATGCCAAGCATCAGTGAAAAGAAGAGAGCCTCAGCTCTCTCATTCTGTTTTTAGTGTTGACAGGAGCAATAATCTCGCAATAAAAAAACAGAGGTCATTTAAAACATTTCAAACTGTTAATCATGCAAAAGTTGTTTGGAACCCTAAGCTGAAGCCCGGAGGACTTTTTGGTGGACACCTAAATATCAGAAGTGTTGTCTCAAAGACTGAACAGTTGAATTATTGTCTTGAGAATTCTAATTTAGATTTTTTTTTTTGTGTCTATCTGAGACATGGTTACAAAATGTTACTCCAGTTAATAACTCTTCAGTAGATGGTTACCAATGTTTCGAGCTCATTCTCATGCCCCCTGCGTCAACATAATGATGCTTGACCAAGGGTTATTATGTTGACACGGCGGGTAGCCCCCGCGTGCCCGTCCGTTCTTTATGAGATGAGGCGGAGGAAAACAAGTTCTTGAACACAGACCCTAAAGTTAACCATTCCCTCATATTAACATTTTTTTATCCGTGAACACAACAGACCCTAAAATTAACCTTGAAGCCTGATCTCTCATATTAACCTTTTTTTTGTCCATGAACACAGACCCTAAAATTAACCATTAACACTGATCCCTCATATTAACCATTTTCGTCCTATACCCTGAATTTAATCAATGTACAGCCTTTCCCTGACACCAGTCTCTCAAATTAACCATTATCCCTGACCTCAGATCCTAAAATTAACAATTAAACCTGATCCCTCATGTTAACCTCAGATTTGATGCAACCCGGAAAAGCCGCGGGCGGCAAGGATGAACATCAACAATATGTTACGAGTCCGACATGAAAATGTGTTAGACAAGATCGAGCAACTGGGAGAGGAGGTAGGGTTCTGATATATGTAAAAGATGGTATCTAATGTGAACGTTTGTACTTTAAAGCTGCACGTTCTCTGGAGTATGTGGCTGTTAAAGTTGTTTTGCTTCTCCTTGGGCTGCTACCTTATCGTGGTGGAGGGGTTTGAGTGTCCCAATGATCCTAGGAGCTATGCTGTCTGGGGCTTTATGCCCCTGGTAGGGTCACCCATGGCAGACAGGTCCTAGGTGAGGAACCAGACAAAGCGCAGCCCGAAGACCCCTTATGATGCACGAAAACTTTAGATCTGACATTCCCTCGCCCGGACGTGGGTCACCGGCCCCCCCCCCTCTGGAGCCAGGCCTGGAGGTGGGGCACGATGGCGAGCGCCTGGGCTTTCACCCACGG
>NW_013953184.1:186722-188515 GCF_001266775.1 Austrofundulus limnaeus
TTTTTTTTTTTTTTTTGGATTCTAACCTCCGCTACAAGAAACATATTAAAAAATGACACAAACTGTTAGATATAACTTGGTCAATTTTAGACATGTTAGATCTTGTTTGTCATTGGAAGCGGCCAAGATATTCATGCACGCACTTATTTTTTCACACATCTCATATTGTATTTCAAGTTGGGGACAAGCTAATGTGTCAGTAATAAAACCTGTTAGTCTTGTTAAAAACAGGCCCTCAAAATATTTTACAACAAGCCCTTAATCATCATTGTCAGATTGTGCAGAATTATAATTTGCTTTCTTTTGAGAATTTCAGTTTTTTTCAAATAAGGAAACAGTCTATAAAATTTTAAACAGTTTGGCACCAATCTCCGTGCAGAAATTTGTTTATTATCGTTCAGTTGTTTGTTTGCACTTAACCAGATCACTTAGGCAGAACTGTAAAGTTCCTGCTCGGCACTCAGCCTTTGGTCAAGCAGCTTTTTCGGTTAGAGCCATCGCTTAGTGGAATGCTGCTCCTGATCATGTAAAAAATGTAGTTCTTTTATTAGTTTTAAAAATAGTCTTTAAAAGTATCTTAAATCTATTCAGTGTTGCAATCACTGAATTGCACTGGATAATCAATTTTAGAGTTTGCTTTTGGTTGGGGGGGTTGCGGGGTTTTTGTTGAATGTTTAGTGATATAACTTTTTAATTGTGTTTGGAGAGTGGGGTGGGGTATTTATGTATTTTTTATTGTTGATTGTAAAATGTTTTATATTGTATTGTTTTCATTTTTCTGTTATTTTCTCTTTTGTTTGTTTTTTTGTTTTGTTTTTATTCTGCTTCTGGTTTTGTGGGTTGGAGAGTGGGGGGAAGGTGGGCATGATTTGATGTTCGGAGAGTGGGGTGGGGTGTTTTATGTATTTTTTAATTGCAAAATGTTTTATTTGAACTTATTTTTATTGTGTCTATTTTTTTTCCTCTACTATTTCTATTTTACTGTTGGATGTTGTTGTTTTACATTTTGATGGGACTACAGATGAAAATTAGCCTTATAGGCTAAATCTGGTGCAAATTTCATCTTACAAATTTCATCTTACAAATTTCATCATACAATCAAATTATATTTTAATTGCACACTGTCCCAAATAAGTCATTCATCCAAATAATTCATCCAAATAAAGAATTAATGACAAGAGACCAGTTAAATACAACAGCTGGGTGATTACAGAGTGATGACAGGTCTAAAATAACTGACTGGAAGATTTCAGAGAAGCAGAAACTGAGGTGAATGAAATTGAGAACACAGAGATTAGACTCAAGAGGGAGACAGAGACAAGACACAGATCCTAACAGTGTTGATCTGGCTTCCTCAAAAAGAAGTGAAACAGCTTTAACCCCTTTCCTCAAAACCTCTTTTTAACAGCAGTTTGATTTTAAAAGCTGGTAAAAGATTTAATCTGTACTTTGTGCCTCCAGTTAATTAGGACAATACAATGATTATAATAATCATGAATTCAGGATAATTTTACTCAGGTCATCCTAAATTACAATAACTTAAATATAAAATGAGGATCTAATCTTGTTTAAGTTAAACTTTTTTCCTATTGAGTTAAATTATCGTTTACTTTTTGTCTAGAAAAGTGTGTCACAACTGTATAGATGGGTCTTTCTAACATGTTCTCATGTCGGACTCTGTGCCCAAGCGTCAATATGTCCGTCCTTGCCGCCTGCGGCTTTTCCGGGTTGCTTCACAGGATGAACAGTTAACTTTAGGGTCTGTGGTTAACATGAGGGATCAGGATTAATGG
>NW_013953184.1:190807-196789 GCF_001266775.1 Austrofundulus limnaeus
ACTAAATACGTACTAAATACGTACTAAATAAGTGGAACAGAGTTTTTGTCCATTCGAAGGCCCATCAGAGGACTGAGAGACCAAGATAGTTCCTTGATAATTTGACTCGAGGTGACCCCTACAAACACCATACCAACAGTGAAGTTTGGAGGCGGGAACATCATGGTGTGGGGCTGTTTTTCAGCATATGGTACTGGCAAACTTCAAATAATTGAAGGAAGGATGAGTGGAAAAATGTACAGAGACATCAATATATAAAGTATGACATCTAAAGTTATGCCAAATTAAATTAAAGAGATAATTTTGTAGAGAACACATCTCAGAAGACAGGAAAATGTGTACTCACATGATCTGAAGGGAAGGCCTTGTCCTCCATAAGGATTTTGTGCCGCATTGTATTCGGTTTGTAGAAAGAAAGCTGCAGAATGACACTATGAAGTAAGTGAACCTCTTGGAATAGGTTGACTTATACAATAAATCCTGTTTATTTTTAGTTACCAATAGAAGATGTAGATTTACTGTTAGACCGTTCATCAGCGCTACTTCCTCAGTTTTTGCTCCTGCGATGAACCACAAAACCAAATTGCATCACATTCTTGTTTCTCTCCTTTTCAAAACTAAAATATTTCCCACAAATTCTTGATATTTCTGGTAATTAAAAGCATCATAATGCATCAGACACAATTGCATTGTCACTTGAATTTGATCAGTACAACAAAACTGTGTCTCTGAAGTGTAGATTGTGTTCCAAAGTGTAGACTTCCTGTTAAGTTAGTGTAAACAATATACAGTGAGTATTTTCTGTCTGGTTGAGAATTTCTGTCTGCATGTGGGCTTCAGGCTCAATCAAAACAGTCCAGGAAAAAAAAAACAGAAGTTAGCCAAAAATTAATATGGTGATCTAAAACTTACAGTGGTAGTATCTGTAAATGTCTGTAAAACATTTATATCCACATTTGTGAGTAGGAATGCTTTATTACTGTAAAATACAATACTTTTTTGGGTTTATTCATTTTATTTTAAATCATTAAAGGACAGTCTGATTATATACCAGTAACACTGAACAATAATCTAAACTTGAATACATAGTCCATGGGCTAGGGTGGGTCACCGTGCCTCGCCTCTTATCACACACACACAAACACACACACACGATTGTTCTTGAACCCCGTGGGGACCTTCCATTGACTGACTTCCATTCATTTTTTTTTTACTTTATAGCCTAACCCTGACCATATACCTTCTAGGGGCAATATCATGTAAAATCAACTTTTTTGAGTTTTATTTCATGTTATAATGTTATACTCTCATAAAAAACATGCCCAAAGTCTTGCTCTGACTTATTTTTAGGAAGCCATAATGAGGAGCAAAACGACAGGTAGGGACCAGAAACATATTTTGGTACCAGAAACACCCTTGGGATGTGTCTTTAAGCCGAACTTCCTCATGGCAGAGCCCCCCCCCCCCCCCACACACACACACACACCCCGCCCATGACTCCTGCATGCTCTCGGGTGAAAGTGAAACTTAAACTGTCTGCTGAGCTCTCAACAATGAGGCTGGTTTATACTTCTTGTCGGACGTCTTTTAACCCCCGGTGAGTGGAAAAACAGTTGCGCAACCTCCGTCTGCACTCCCGCTGTGATATCCCGGTGATGGCTGTCCTATACATTACACCCAGTCAGCACTCCGAGACACGGAGGATGTGGCGAGGAGCCTGTGATTGGTTCAAAGTTTGTGGGCCTTTTTGTGCTGTGTGACACCGCTACCCGCCACTCGTTTCCAGAGGCCGGTTTTTGTTTCTAAACATGGATAGTTTCGAAGAGAAACTCACCGAGGCGGTCCGAGGTACAACCATCTGTGACTGCATCGCTGCGTGCTGAAGGTGAGGGGAGATCCAGACCTGGATGTGCTTGGGGCCTTGGGCCTCGAGTCGCGTCTGGGGATGATGCAGCGAAATGCCTCAGCCTGTTTCTTCCTCTGTTCAAATTTGGTTTGGATGACGTCAAGCACTTGACCAAACAGTCCTGTAGGCGTTATCGGTTCATCCAAGTAAGCCACTCTGTCCTTGTCGGGAACGTCAGAGAACGTTAGCCACAGGTGCCTCTGCGCCACCACAGTGGAAACCATTCCTTTCCCCAGAGCCAGCGCTGCACAGCGGGACACACGCAGAATGTGGTCTGACACCAGTCTGATCTCGTTCAGCAGGGGTAAAAGAGGGTTTTCCTGCAACATCTGAGCTGCCAGTTCAGCCAAGTCCATGGCCTGGAAAGTCTGAAGCATAGTGAAGGAGCTCAGCGCAAGGGCAGTGTTACCTTGGGCTTTGTAGATCTTCTCCAGCTGTGCCGAAGAGAATCTGCAGACCTTGGAAGGGAACAGGGTGGGCCCGCTCACAACCTGGTTGTGAGACTGAGCCAAATAAGTGGCTAAAGGTGGCTCCATCAGAGGGATGCTCACCAGGCCTGCTTGATCTGCCCCTTCCACATCCAAGTACTGACCCTGTCCAGGCACGAAGGGGCGGATGGACAGCGGTTTGCTCCAGGAAGATGTCAGCTCCGACACAAAGTCCGGGAACATGGGCAGACGGTGCTTCACATCAGCAGACGGTGCTTCACATCAGCCGGTTCAGACGGGAGATAAAACCCTGCGAACCTCGACGGGCCACTGTACCTCCAGTTTAGCAGCAGCTCGGTGGCTCAGGGACCAGAAGGACGAATCCTGGTCCACCTTCGCAGCAGCGGGGGTGGAGTGAGCTGGGTACGGCTCCTCGTCGTCCTCGGACAGACTGAGAACCTCCTGCTCCATTTCCAAAACATCATCCTCCTCCTGGTTTAGATACAGTAGAAACTGGGTCTCGTCGCCCTCTGTCGGGTGAGGCCGCCTCATACTCCATCTGGTCCGCCCAGCCTAGCAGCGGGGGCTTTGACCGCCGAATCCTCATCTTCGTTGGACTGAGCCGTCTGGCTGGATTCAGAGAGCAGCGGGTCTTGTCGGAAAACAGCAGTTTCCCCCAGCATTTTCTCCAAGAATTTCACTCTCCTCTCCAGTGTCGGACGCAAAAGTCCGGCACAGGCCCGGCAGGACTTGGGCTCTAGAAGCACCCGTCGAGCGAGAATGATTCCCAGGCAGGCCTCATGCTGGTCCATCTCATGAAGCTTAAAGACGCACCCCTGAGGACAGAGGCGAACAGAAGACTTCGGTTTCTTCGAAGGTGGTTTTGTGCTCATAACAAATCACAAAACAGATTTTCAGCAGAAAATAAAGGTCACTTAAGTAGTGTATGTGGCAGACACATGAACCAGCAGGTAACGCGGTTAGCACCAGTAAAGCTAGCCTAAGAACCTTTCGGAAGCTAAGCTAACTAGCAGCAGCTATGTGAGCTCAGGTTTAGAGGTGACTATCGCGAGGTGAAGGGCGATAGAACTGAGTAATGATGCTGGTGACTCCGAACTTATAGGGTGAACGTTCAACGTCACCACGTCACCGGTCTAAAGACGTGATTAGAGGTGGCTTCAGCCAGGCACGCGAGGGCACGTTTGTCCTATATACAACTGTGTGTTGTACTGAGTGAAATGACTGAAAAGGAACTGATTCATGCATTTATCATGTCTAGGCTGGACTACTGTAATTCTTCATTATCTGGACATCCAAAAAAACTCTTTAAGAAGTCTTCAGTTAATCCAAAATGCTGCTGCTAGCCTAATGAGAATTGGAAGGAGTGGTCATGTTGTGCACTCGCTCCGGTGAGTTGGAAGAGGTAGGTGGTTACTTTTTAAACTAAAAATGAAGGAATGAGATGCAACCGTCTTTTCTCTCCCACTTTATTCCAAAAAGAACAGCAACACCTCTTTTGCACACGCGCAAATCAGTTCTGTCAAATGCAGTCGATCAAAGAATCATCAAACTCTTAATGAACTGTAAACATTGTACTGTATTTATAATTTTTGTACTAGATTAGCAATACCTTTTTAATGGAATGATCATAACAAAATACATTTTACAGTGTATGAATTAAACTGTCAACCTTTTTAACTTTTTATAACAAGTATTTTTTTAACCTGTCACCAGTGTTGCCAACTTAGCGAGTTAGTCACTAAATCTAGTGACTTTTTAGCCCCGGTGTTTTAAGAGACTTTTAGGAGCTTTGGCGACAGCATTTTCCAAGCACTTTTTTCCTTTCCTCTTCTGTTCCTCCGCAAGCAACGAGCGTGGAGGTGAGCCCCTCCCCCTTCTTAAAGCCGACCGACTCACTGAAGCCTCTTTTGCAGCACCCCAAACCCCTATCTCCAGCCTTGGCTGAAGTCAACTGAGAGGAGAGACCGCTGCAAATGAATCACGCATGCGCAAAGCTGTCACTGCTTCTAAGCGGGGTGTAATATTTATTGTAATGTTTTTCTCTGGTACTGTCTCTCTAAACTAAATCTCTGGACCCAGTTGTGTTTGACTCACTGATCAGTCCCTCCACCTCTTCATCCCTGTGTCTCGATCGTGACATCAAACTGTCTGCAGATTAAATTTAAGATGCCCACAAATTTAATTAATGTGGATCTAAGCATTGAAGTCATAAAATCATTTTTATTTCTTTAAGTTTAATTGCAGTTATAAATATATTTATTGTTTTAATTCACTGTTTTTCTCTTCATCATCTCTCCTATAGCTCACATCACAAATATTGGCAAACATCCAACTATGCAAATTAAGTGATGACATCATCTACCGACTTCTAGCGACTTTTAGGACAGCCAATAGGGACTTTTATTGCTCATGAGTTGGCAACACTGCCTGTCACAATCATATTTCTCCAGTTAAAGCTTCTCTGCACTGGCTCCCTGTCAAATTCAGAATATAATTTAAAATCTTACTTCTAACATACAAAGTTCTCAACAACCAAAGTCCATCTTAAATTAAAGATCTCATTGTTTCATACTTCCCTAACAGAGCACTTCGCTCTCAGACTACAGATTTACTTGTGATTCCTCGAGTTTCTAAAAGTACAATAGGAGGCAGAGCTTTCAGTTATCAAGCTCCTCTCTTGTGGAACCAGATCCAGTTTCTGCCAGGGAGGCTGACACTCTGTCTACTTTTAAAGGCACAGTGTGTAGGATTTTGTCAAGTCTTTTAGCCGAAATTGAGATAATCACTAATGACAGTAATAAAAAACATGTCTAATCATTGCAGACAAAGACCTTGTTTTGTTATTTTTACCTTATAAAAAGCTGTTTATATCTCCATGGTTGCAGGTCGCCACACAGGCAGCCGCCATCTTGCACCGCCATCTTGTCTACGAAAGCTCATGAAGGACAAACTGCGGTGGCGGCGTCAAAACGGTTTTAGTTGTAATACTATAAAAGTAATATTTGTTGTCTGTCATTGTAGCTGGGATAATTTTACTTATTAAGTTATTCCTTTGTTAATTTGACACCCTTTTCTGCAGACCACTTTGCATGGAGGAGCCTTGCCATTTGACTCCTCAAAAATCATGAAAAAAGTATTTTCTTTACATTTTTTGATGGGGTAAAAAAATACATCCTCAACAGTAAGTGAGTTAAGTTCACTATTCTGTGGTTTTCTGTCCTTCAGCAGTCTAAGCCAATAGCAGCCGACCACATTTCCTCACTCTGCTTTTGTCTTTAGCCACTCTCCCTCTATATATTTGTTGTAATTATTTCTATCAATAACATTTTCTTTGTCTCTCTTCCAGAGACAAAGAAAAAAACCAGAGATACACCTGGACCAGTCCTATGTTTGTCTGTGTCTTTTTTTCTGTCCCCACAAACCCAGCCGGTCAAGGCAGATGGCTGCCTGTCCTGAAACTGATTTATAAAGGTAATTTTTTTAATTATTCAAACAAGCAAGCAAAAAATCAGCTTCAGTAATAAAAAAGTAAATAAATAAATTTCTACCAAACAAAATATAAATTCAATCCAAAAATAACTTTCAACCAAAAATTTTTTTTCAAGAGGGCGCTAGAGCGCTGTAATG
>NW_013953184.1:198004-199231 GCF_001266775.1 Austrofundulus limnaeus
ATCCTGAATTTAGAAATCTGACTTTTGTGCAATAGGCCTCAAGTGTTCTATTGATACTGTTTTGTATCTTGGAGATTCATACAGTTCTACTTACTGTTTTGGATTGCTTAGGGTTTTTCCTGCTGTCTGTTGCTATGCTCAGTTCCCAGCAGCCTCCCTAAGTTCAATTGGAAGCACTGTTTTTTTTCGGCCACGAGCTTTCATCGTGAAGAGCCACAACGCTAGGGACGTGGCTAATATTCTACGTCTCAGCCGTCTACATTCACCCCTGATGTACTACGGAGCCCGTGTGTCCATCTTTCCAGACTACACAGCTGAAGTTGTGTCTCAGCGGATGGCTTACAATAACGTGAGAAAGAAGCTAACCGAGTTGGGCACTAAGTGCTTGCTACATTACCCAGTCAAGCTAGAGGTTGAACACAACAACACTAAGACATTTCTCTCTCCGGTAGAGGCTGAACATTTCGCCAGTTCTATCTCTGTTTCCGCAGTTGTCTGAGTCTACTGATTTGTTTTATTACTTGGACATTGGTAAATTTAATGGTATAAAGTGTTAATAAAGTTTGTGCTGCTCCTTTTATTTTTATTTTATTCCCTTTTTTGTTACTTTTTAGCTGCATATTAGCTACATCTCACATTTTCTTGGTAAAATGGTAAATAAAAATACAAATTAATTTTAAACGTATATATAGTTTAGCCTTTTTTAAATATCTATATATGTGTATACCTTTTTCTAGAAAAAAATTAATAAGGGATAATGAAGGCATATATTTATTGTATAATTTTTTATTATTTTATTTTCATTATTTTTACCTTTGGTCAATGACCAGAGGCCTGTTGCACGAAACTAGGATAAGGGATTAACCTGGGATTTTGGTGTAAACCTGAATTACTTAAGCCTTGAATCAGTTGCATGAAAGGGGAAGCACTTGTGTTTCTGTGGTAACAAGTGCTCTGAAACTAACCTGGTCCCGACCAGGTTTAAAATGAAGCTTATTTAATCTGTTAGTGTTTTTGAGCAGTAGACAGTCACTTTACTGCAGAAAGATGTTCCTCTAAACAAGTTTTACAGTCTTATATCAGCTAAAAAGTATTTTTGATCTTGTTTTTAGACCAATATACTAAACAAGATCAGAATATGTTGGATTATCAATCTTGTTAATCTGAAAAGTTTTTTTTACTTCAAGAAGTCTTATCAAGTGCAACTATTAAACTGTAGATTATTAA
>NW_013953184.1:200062-203140 GCF_001266775.1 Austrofundulus limnaeus
CCCTAATTGAGCGCGGCTTGGTGTTTGTGCAGCTGATTACAGCTGTTTACAAGTTGAAGGCTAGTTCAACCTCGGCTTACAGCTCATATCCTGAATTTAGAAATCTGACTTTTGTGCAATAGGCCTCAAGTGTTCTATTGATACTGTTTTGTATCTTGGAGATTCATACAGTTCTACTTACTATTTTGGATTGCTTAGGGTTTTTCCATCTGTCTGTTGCTATGCTCAGTTCCCAGCAGCCTCCCTAAGTTCAATGGGAAGCACTGTTTTTTTCTATGTGGGGTGGGGGGTGGAGAGAGGGAGTGGTTTTTTTTCTTTCTTATTTTTTTCCCCTTTCGCTCCGATCTCTGTTTACGTCCCTTCATTTACCTCCTGAATGCATACTGATAGTGGTCCTTCCAGGTCAGTCATAAGACACATCAACTTTATCACTTGGAATTGCAGAGATATGGGTAAGGCCTTCAAGAGGGGCAAAGTATTTTCTCATTTGAAACATCTGTCTTCTGATATTGTATTTTTACTGGAAACGCACATTTCACCAACAGAACAGAGACACTTGAGGACATCCTGGGTATCGCAGGTGTATCAATCCAACTTAAATTCCAGGGCAAGAGGGGTTGCCATTCTCATTCGTAAATCCATTCCATTCATATTTAAGTCGCAGACAATTGATCCAGGTGGGAGGTACATTTTTTTACTGGCTCCCTTAATTCTGTCCCTTTGGCCCTTCTTAACATTTATGCACCTAATTTTGACTGTCCAGACTTCTTTAAAAAGTATTTAATCTTATAGCTAAGTACAGCAAACATAAGATCATTATTGGGGGTGATTTTAACAACTACCTTGACCCTGTTCTTGACAGGTCCTCATCTAAAGCTGCCCCACTATTAAAGTCCACATCACTTATAAGTGAGTCAGCAAAGTCTTTATATTTGATTGATGTTTGGCGACATCTGCATCCTATGGAGAGGCAATATTCTTTTTTCTCTTCAGTACACAAATCCTCCACTAGAATTGACCATATTTTTGTTGACACAAATTTATTACCCCGCGTTATTAAAGCAATTTATCATACGATTCTCATTTCTGATCATGCACCGTTGTCAGTTGAATTCAATTTTGATATTCAGAGAGCACAATCCATTTGGAAATTTAATCCTTCCTTAAATTTAGACAACTCCTTCTGCAAATTTGTTTCCAATAAGATCTCAGATTTTTTTGGCTTACAATGACAATGGGGTGGTTTCTGACTCTACTCTATGGGAATCTTTCAAGGTCGTGATAAGAGATGATATTATATCTTGTCTAATGTCAAAAAAGGCCAAACGTACTCGTCTGGCTGAAATTGAGAAGCAATTAATCACATTGCAAGATGCTTTTCACAACTCCTATTCTGACCATATATTCTCTTCTATGGTGAATTTAAAATATGAATATAACTGTATTTTGGGGGAGCTGGTTATGGATGACATTCAGAAGCTGCGTCAGAGACACTTTGAATTGGGAGACAAGGCAGATAAAATACTGTCTAGGCAGTTGAAAGGTATGCAGGCAGAGCGTGCCGTTAATAAGATCATTTCTCCATCAGGTCAATTATTGACAGATCATAAACTTATAAATAAAACTTTCAGTTTTACAGTAAACTATATACCTCCAACACAACTGCATCTGAAGAGGATATTACAAGCTTCCTTCAGTCATTGGACATTCCGACTCTAACAGACGCTTCCAGGTTAAAATTGGAGACTGACATAACTGCTTTTTTTTGGCTGTTTTTATCTCCTCCAGTTAACACTGGAGGGGATAAAAACAGCAATCCGCTCCTTTCCCAGTGGAAAGGCGTGTGGCCCTGATGGTTTTGGTATTGAATTTTATAAGGCCCATTTTGATACAATATTGCACATGATTAATTCTTCTGTTGAGGCTGGGCATTTTCCTGAGTCCTTGTATGATGCCAATATTTGTCTTTTGTTAAAAAAGGATAGAGATCCAACTAATGTGGCATCATACCGATCAGAAAATTATTGCTAAGATTTTGGGTAATCGACTGTCTTGGTGCGCTGGTACAGTACATCCAGATCAATCTGGATTTATCCCGGAAAGATTTTCTTTCTCCAATTTGAGACGGTTATTAAACATTACGTACTCTTCCACTCTTACTGACTCTGCTATTATACCTTTGGATGCCCAGCAGACATTTGATCAGGTGGAGTGGGGATACACATGTTCTTTGCTCTCAAAAGATTTGGCTTTGGCACAAAATTTTTGTCCTTCACAAAAAATGCTTTATGATCGCCCTAGGTCATATGTACTAACCAATAGTGATAGATCACCTGCCTTTTTACTGTAACTAGGCTCTAGGCAGTCTGTCTGTCTCCTATGCTTTTTGCTTTAGCTTTAGAACCTCTGGCTGTTGCCATCAGGTCTAAACAACATATTTCATGTATCACGTGTGGTGCATCAGAGCATGTCATTGGTTTATATGCGGACGATGTAGTTCTGACTTTAAGTGACGTTAAAGTCTCTCTTCCCCCTCGCCTTGATTTACTACATAGATTTGGGCAGCTCTCTGGATTTACTATCAACTGGACTAAATCTGCTTTTGTGCTTCTGTCTGATGGACTTGATTCTGGGTTCTTGAATAGCTTAAAGTATCTCGTGATCATTTTGTTTACCTTGGTATCACTATCCCTGTAGATTCTGAGCTGCTTTTTCAGTTAAATTATTTGGACTGACTCTCTGAACTTCAGAAATGGATTGACAAATGGAGGTCATTGCCATTACCATTAATCGGTCGTATTAACATTATCAAAATGGTAGTTCTCCCTAAATTCATTTATTTATTTCAAAATATCCCTATTTTTCTCACTTCTGCTTTCTTTAAAACATTGGATTCAATTATCATGCCATTTATCTGGGCATCCAAACCTTACCGGATCTCTAAGATACATTTGCAGAAGGCTAGAGAGGATGGTAGTTTTGGTCTCCCAGTTTTTCGGCATTATTACTGTGGCAATTGGAACTTTTCTTGTTGATTTTTTGCTGATTGGCTGAAGCGCTTAACAAGCGCAGCTGCAG
>NW_013953184.1:203593-206117 GCF_001266775.1 Austrofundulus limnaeus
TTGTAACTTTGTTCTAGTAGTCTGTTCTTTACCAAATCCGCATATCTTTGACTCCCTCGAAAAAACCTGACAGTTTGCTCCGGCCAAACTTAATGTCTAAGAGCGGTTTTTTGGTTTAGAACAACAAATAAAAATTATGGATATAAACACAAAAATTAAAAGTCATGATCAACTGTTGGATCAATTKTTCCAACTTCAACAGAGCACAAATGAGACTTTAAACCAAATTGGCCATAGAATTGTTTCTCTGGATCAAAAGGTTTCGAGTCTCCCTACTAATCCTCTTCCCTTGACAGCTGCTGCCCCCCCGCGYTCAAACACCACCATCACAACCCGTGAACCAGATCTCCGRCCCTCTGAGTGTTTTGAGGGAGACCCCGATCATTGTGGGGGTTTCCTTCTACAATGTCAGCTGGCTTTCTCTCGTTCCCCCACCTTGTTTCCTAACTCAGCATCCAAGATCACATATATAGTATCTGCATTAAAAGGTAAAGCTCTTCTATGGGCAAATTCATTTTTGGCTTCCCATTCCATTGACAATTTGACATCACAATTTTTTTTTCAAGAGTTCAAGCGTGTGTTTAACCATCCCCTCCAGCAGGAGGAGGCAGCGAGACGTCTTCTTGCCCTAAAACAAGGAAAGAAGTCCGTCACTGAGCATTCCATCGACTTCRGCATTCTGGCGGAGGAATCTGGATGGAARGAGGTTGCTCTCAAAGGTGTTTTCATTGACTCTCTCTCTGAGCAGATTAAGGACCAACTGGCAACCCGCGATGATCCGAGAGACCTGGATGATGTCATCGCTTTAGCCATTCGCATCGACAATCGCCTTCGAGAGCGCACACGTCAAAGAAACTACAAAGCTCCCGTGTTTCATTCTGCCCCGGAAGTATCCTCGCCATCTGATACCTGTAACCTCTCTGAACCGGAACCAGAACCTATGCAGGTGGGACGCACACGCTTGACACCCGAAGAAAGACAGAGACGTTTTTTGGCTAAGGAATGCATTTATTGTGGGAACAAGGGACATTTTGTTGCCAATTGTCCAAACCGGGGAAAAGGATTAACCCGCCGATGAATCAGGGGCATTCGTCGGGTGCTTCTAACTTTTCCCCTGTTTCTCGTTTTTCACTGCCTGCATTAATTTGTTCAGGACAGATTAAACTTCCCATCGCAGCTTTAATTGATTCTGGTGCCGAAKAAAACCTTATATCACGTGACCTGGTGGATCAGCTAAGGATACCTGTTTGTTCACTCTCTCAACCCATCTCCGTGGCAGGCCTGACTGGACATAATTTAACACAAATTAAATACAAAGTCTCTGCTCTACACATCATTGTTTCTGGGAACCATCATGAAATGGGTGAGTTCTTTGTTTTTGATTCCCTTTCTCCTCAGTTGGTTCTTGGTTTTCCTTGGCTTCGTGTACACAATCCTGTTTTAAACTGGTCTGAGGTTAGAGTGGAAAAATGGAGTAATTATTGTTTACAAAACTGTTTAAAATCAGCTGTTCCCTCCGTCCCTATGGTCACTTCTACCACAGAAAACATCGGCAGGTTTTTTCTTTGTTAAAAAGAAAGATGGTACACTCCGCCCTTGTATTGATTACCGCGGTCTCAATCAGATTACTGTGAAAAACAAGTATCCGCTACCACTYCTTGATTCCGTCCATGAACAACTCCATTCTGCTAACATCTTCACCAAYTTAGATCTCAGAAACGCATATCATCTGGTCAGAATTAAGGAAGGCGATGAATGGAAAACGGCCTTTAAAACACCATTAGGGCATTTTGAGTACTTGGTAATGCCGTTTGGTCTCACCAATGCCCCAGCCGTTTTCCAAGCCTTAATTAATGATGTCTTGCGTGATTTCCTGGGTGACTTTGTTTTTGTATATTTGGATGACATTCTGATCTTTTCTCGAGACCCCGAACAACATGAACATCACGTCCGCACAGTGCTCCAACGCCTTCATGAAAACCAACTGTTTGTCAAGATGGATAAGTGTGAATTCCATGTTTCTTCCGTGTCTTTCCTAGGATTTATTTTTGAGAGGGGGCAGTACCGCACTGATCCCGAAAAGGTTTGTGCGGTAGCTGAATGGCCCACACCTTTGGACCGAAGACAGCTTCAACGCTTTTTGGGTTTTGCTAATTTTTACAGACGCTTCATCAAGGATTACAGCAAGGTGGCAGCACCCCTCAACCAACTTACTTCTACTCTCAAGATGTTTAAATGGACTCCTGAGGCAGACAAGGCATTTGGTGAGCTGAAACGACTCTTTTCTTCTGCACCCATTCTCACTCATCCTGACCCCARTAAACAATTCATTGTAGAGGTTGATGCTTCTGATCTGGGAGTCGGGGCAGTCCTATCCCAGAGGTGTGAAAAAGATAATAAGATTCATCCCTGTGCCTTCTTTTCACGTAGATTATCTAGTTCAGAACAGAACTACGATGTGGGTAATCGAGAGCTCTTAGCCATAAAACTCGCTTTGGAAGAATGGAGACATTGGCTGGAAGGG
>NW_013953184.1:208213-209701 GCF_001266775.1 Austrofundulus limnaeus
GGAAATCGTCTGCCTCAGCTCAAACCTCCCTTCTCACCCACTGCGCATGCTCAAAGGAAGGACCTCATACCTGACGGATCCCTGCAATCCTCCCCAAGTTGACTTCATCATTCTGATCTGTAAGAGAGATCCATTTACATTTGTTTGGAAACATTTTCCATTACCTGTCAACAAGAACTCACCTGAACTCTTACRCTTTTTCAGCTCCCCTGTCCCGCTCCATCACCCATCCTGTAAATAAAAGAAATATTTATTTTTGTAACTTTGTTCTAGTAGTCTGTTCTTTACCAAATCCGCATATCTTTGACTCCCTCGAAAAAACCTGACAATTACTGGGCTTGTAATGTGAGAGCCTGGACATTTTGGACCTCAGGAACATCTGAGGGGGGTTCTCGGCTGCCTCTTGCTCTGGTTGGCCTCAGACTGAATCCCATGATTCGTTAAAACAAATTTCAGTCTCTCTGCCTGCAATATTATTTTCTAAACCTGAAATTCAATATATTAGGCTCACCGCTGATTTCATACTTAGGGACTCATTTAAGATTTTGACACAAATAAAGAGAGTGTTAAAACTGCCAAACCATCTCAAACATCTCAAACATTTATGCCCCCCTGTGTCATAACCCCTGTTTTAAACCAGGTCTGTTGGATCCTGCTTTCAAGCTCTGGTCAGATAGGGGCCTCTCCTCTCTCAAGGACCTCTTTATTAATAAAAAGATTTTAATCATACCCACAGTTGCATTATAAATTTGATTTCACCCCAAAATAATTTTTTTGTTACTTACAGGTTAGGAGTTTTGCAAACCAGCTTAGTTCGAGTTCAAATCAGCTTTCAGTGCAGCGTATTTTCTATGATCTTCTTGTTAAACCTCCCACTTCCAGACATCTTGTTTCACAGTTTGTGAATGTTTTCTCTGCAACTTCATCATCCCTTCACATTAAAGATGCATGGGCCAAAGATCTAGGAGTTTCAGTTTCTGCTGCACTTTGGGACCAAATTTTGATATGAACAAGAGACTGTTCTATTAACGTTAGACTGCAGTTAATCCAGTTTAAAGTGGTATGTCGCCTGCACTACTCTAAAGTACAATTAAATAAAATATTTCCAAATCTTTCAAGTGTTTGTGACAGATGTGGATGCCCTAATGCCACCCTTGGACACTAGTTTTGGCACTGCCATAAATTGACAACTTTTTAGTCTGATATTGTCTCTCTTTACCGAGTTACGTATGGACTGCAAATTACTTCAAACTGTCTCATTGCCTTCTTTGGGTTTTTATTTTTACCCTTTCTTTGCCTGTGCGACAAGCTGTCTCATTTGGGATGGTTGTAGCTAGGGGTGTCCCGATACCAGTTTTTTCAAGACTGAGTACAAGTATGGGTACTTCAGTTTAGGTACTCACCGATACTGATACCAAAGGAGCGGGGTTAGGGTGGATTATCTGTTCAACTTGTTGAATATTAAACAGAATGAAAATGAAATGCAAT
>NW_013953184.1:210701-212389 GCF_001266775.1 Austrofundulus limnaeus
CCTCTTGACAGTTAGCAGAGCACAGCAGACAGTCTGCTTGTGTGTTGTCCTCGTTTGGTGGCCGATCTTAAAATATCTCCAAACTGCCGACATTACTTCTTCTTCTTCTCATCGTTCTTCTTCTGTTATTCGGGGGTGCAGTCGGAAATAACTTGTCAGTACATTAGCGCCCCCGCCTGGTATGGATTGTTGTTTACCCTTTGTGCTGTAGCGCAGCACAGGAGGAACAAAAAAGGGGACAAAAGCGGTATCGGCCAGCTTTTACGAGTACGAGTACGAGATGCTGGTGTACCGATATCGGTATCGGGACACCTCTAGCTAAACCTATCATTCTCACAGAGTGGAAATCTCCCTCACCTCCTTCTTTTAAGTGCTGGCTGAATAACACGGTTTCTTGTCTGTATCTCGAAAAAATACGCTACACCAGGGCTATTCAACTGGCGGCCCACGGGCCAGAGTGACCAAAGGTCGGCCCGCCAATTGGTTCATTCAGCTCTTCAGCCCAAACCCCCGGTTTTGTACTTTAATTAATCTAAGGTCCTTTAGTTAAACATATACATGTTTGGTATCTACATAAACGTCAGAATCTTGGCTACAAGCTGGTAAAAACATTTCTATGAACACTCAAGACAGTTAAAATTACAGGCAGTTGAATGCAAAATTATGAAAATAAAATAAAATTGGTTTAAGAATTTGGCAAGTCAGAGATATCAAAATAATATTTGTGTCAAACAGGAGGCATAATGTGTTAATTTTGATACTGTTTGATTATCACTACTTTTATAGGGTTCTGTATGTTGTATTTATGATTAATTACAGCAAAATAAACTATGTCAAAGGTAACAGAACTCTGAAATACTTGGTTTATTTACATAATGCCTTTAATTGCTGAATGTTCAGCCCCTGAGCTGTTGGCCTACAGTAACTGTGGCCCTTGGAGCAATTTAGTTGAATAGCCCTGAGCTAAACTCTCCGTGATAATGTTTCCAGATATGATAAGATTTGGGGGCCATTCCTTGAACATATATTGAACATATGGGGCGGCTGTGGCAGAGTGGCTAGGGGAGTCGCCCTTGAACCAGAAGGTCGCCAGTTCGATCTCCAGTCCAACCGTTTCAGTCGTTGTGTCATTGGGCAAGACACTTCACCCACCTTGCCTACTGATGGTGGTCAGAGGGTCCGATGGCGCAGTATGGCAGCCCCGCCTCTGTCAGCCTGCCCCAGGGCAGCTGTGGCTACAATGTAGCTAACTATCATCAGTGTGTGAATGTGTGTGTGAATGAATGATCCATGAAAATTGTAAAGCGTCTTTGAGGGTCTCGAATAGCGCTATATAAGACTAATGCAATATTATTAGGGGTCCAAGCCCGAGGGAGCAGGGTAACGCAGCTGCAAAGCAGCAGCGTTTCCATGTCTCCAGCGGAGCATGGAACCCTATTGTATCTGTTCCGTTTTTTATTATTATTATTATTAGGGGTCCAAGCCCGAGGAAGCAGGGTAACGCGTCTCCAGCGGAGCATGGAACCCTATTGTATCTGTTCCGTTTTTTATTATTATTATTATTAGGGGTCCAAGCCCGAGGAAGCAGGGTAACGCGTCTGCAAAGCAGCAGCGTTTCCATGTCTCCAGCGGAGCATGGAACCCTATTGTATCTGTTCCGTTTTTTATTATTATTATTATTTTTTTTT
>NW_013953185.1:0-491 GCF_001266775.1 Austrofundulus limnaeus
CGCCGTCCGGCCGACCGTACCGCTTCAACACCGAAAACCGTGGAAAGCGCGGGCTCCAGTGCTGGAACCGGCGGGAACCTGGAGTCGGTCATCCCTTCCACCTTGGTCACATCCATGTAGGTCATAACCGGAGCTCTCAGCTTGGTGGGGTCGCTGTAGGAGGATGTGAGGTACGACTGTATCACCGGGAACTGTGGCCAAACCGCAATCCGGCGATCGGCAAGGGGTGAGGTGAACTGGCCCGCCAGTTCGTCCGGCGGGGGAGCCCAGAACCTCAGGAACCGTCAGTCCTCTGGCATCCACTGCCCGCCAGATGATGTCGGGGAGGGCACTCACAAGAGCCCCAATGGCTGGCAGTGGCATGGAGGAAGAGCGACCAGGTCCCTGGGTCCTTCCTCTCCTGGAAGGTCCGAGTCCAGCCCTGCCATCTGGGAGGGGTGGACCGGGCCGCCACTGTCGCCTTCGGCCTCTGACGCGGGGTCGTCCGACTC
>NW_013953185.1:2721-6705 GCF_001266775.1 Austrofundulus limnaeus
ATGGTTACAGGGGGTACAACAATTGTCGGAGGTTTAGTTACAGTAATATATACAGTATATTTTTTTGTTTATTAGAAGACAGTTACACGTGTTGGGCCTGAAGGTGGCAGTAGGAAGGTACATTGTGGTTAATTGACATGATGATAGGTGGCATTTGAATTYTGTTATTTGCTTGATCATTGCAGAGTAGTTAGCTGGACATTTTGGTGGTGTCACATTAGTGTAGTATATTCTTCAGCTAATTTCTGGTGTAGTAAGGYGGTCTGTGGAGATGATTTAGCACAGTGATTTCTCAGTGGTTGGTTAACATGGTAAAAATAAAAAGGCTTGAGTCTATAATGGTGGCTGGGTAGTGGTCTGATTGCATCTATGGTGGCTTCGTAAGAGTGTATTCAAAGACCGTCTCCCAGACAAATAGGATAGCCCCCCCAACGTCTATAGCTGACATTTTTAGATGTAGAATGATAACACTGAAATAGTTACACTCATGTAGTCGGACATGATTTTTATAGGTTAACGAGTCGATGGTGAATGATTTTTGTAAAATGTGGTTTGATTTTCCTTTTATGTTTTTCATTATTGATTTTGTTTYTAGAAGTGACACACAAAGAAGGATATGTTTAGAACAGTTTTAGCATTTTGGTTGATTTGTTTTTACTGTTCTTTGAATGGTTTAATTGTTGATGAGCTAAGGTAAAATCTTAATATGCAGGGATGTTGTTAGTAACCAGGTCAGTCTGCCACGGAAGACAGGGGAAGAGGGAACGGTGCTGAGGACTTGTTCCCGATGGTAGGCCATGTTCTGGAACCTCTAGCCTCAAAAGAATAAACACTGCTGACCTGGTTGGTATTTGACGATAGTTCAGTTTATGTTTTCTATTTTTTTTTGATTGGGGTGGAATAAATGGATGATAATACTTTATATCAGGGGTGGGATGTTAGTAATTTTCTACGTTGTGCTGTATCGCTTAGGGTAAATTGCATACACATTTGTGCCTTAATGCGAACATATAGATTATTATAAATTTCTTAATTTTGTTCACARGATTTGGTCATGTGAACTGGGGGATTGAAGAAATTTAAAGTTATTAGAGGTTAGTACTGACGTTAAAAGCATAACACTATATTCTTTGGTTTTCCTTTTTGTAATGACAGTGTTTAATCTATTATGTTTTGATTGAAATAAGTTCAGTTACATGTCCGAAATATGTGGCAACACATAATCAAACGTTGTGATGACATTACCTGAGGATTTTGTCTGAATGCCTGTGATTCAGCCATAGATCAGTAGGGGGCGAATGCAGGCATTGAAGAAGGTGTATATACGTATATACAGGAACTTACTGGTTTTCCGGTAGTGTTGGTTTCCTGTCAGCTTGAGTGACAATAAACCTCACTCAGATCCAGAATTCTGGTGTTGTATTGTTTAATTCCTTCTACAAATCATTTTATTTAGCAATTGTGTTTTTAATATTGACTTKAGTTTATTGAATACYAATTTTCTTACAGGCAGGTAAGTGTTCTGGCAGAGTGGCCAGGTTCTTTAACAGTTCCTTTATCTTGTAGATAAAGAAAACTCCTTGAGGTGTGCGTGGCAATTCTTCAAACAATGACTCCGGATCCAAAATTTGCACAACCTTGGTGAGCTTAAAATAGCAAGGGCAAGTAAAGACTTTGCTAAATACAAAACTATAATAAGCTTCAGCCACTACCCAAAATGGTGTGATGCATCAGRGAARATCAAGATGCCAAGTGACTCTCTTAAAGGCCAGGAGCTCATCAGAAAGATTTCCCACAGGTGGAGTATATGCACACAGGAACCAATCAGAACAACACAAAACTAGAAACAGCAACAATRGCTACAATTATTAGGAAATTAAATATCACAATGTTTAAGTGTATATATGTTTTCTTACAGCTCAAATTTATACTACAGCAAATTTCAGCACTCAACTCACTCACTTTTGTTCTTGATTTGATGTTTCAATTTTTCGTTGCTTATGTTTAATTACGTTTTTCTGTTTCAWCTTATTATTTCCACCATTTTTATACTGTTAGTGATTATACAGCACCTTGTGAATATATTTCTGTGAAAGGCACTTTATAAATAAAACTTTACTTACGTACTTATACTTCACACTGCATTTTCACACAAAAGTAATTTTTCTAGTTCAATAATGTCTTTGAAACCTTCTCAACTTGTCAGAAAATCAATGTAACGATCATTTGAGTTTCAAATTTAAAGTGCATAAAAAATGAAGCAATAAAAACACAAAGTGGTAAAAACCTAAAACAACAATTTGAGTGACATGATGCTCCAGTCCCAATAACAGTCYTTATTTTGTGTGCATCACACATAATTGCATAGTTGTCTCTGAGCTGTCACAGACAAGTGGGCCRCATGATGAAACAGAGTGACACTGAATATTCCTTTTGAAGCTGTGCTATGAATATACAGCTTCTATTTCACCCTCATCTTTCATTGTTATAATTCTTTTACATGTAGCAAGGAAAGTTTTCTTTTCTCTGGTCATTGCTTGGTCAGATATAATTTACACTTTTATCTGTCTCATCTTTCTCTCTTTTGACAGATATTGTAATCTTTATTTTTTACTACTTGTTGGATTCTGACCAATCATAAACTGTCTATATATGTTGCAAGTTGGTAGGAGAAAGGCAAAAAGGGTGACCAGTGGCGGCTGGTGGATTTTTCTCCAGGGGGGCTACATCTCCAAAAAAGGCTTATTTCCAAAAGCAATCAAGCATGTACTAAGTTGTCTCACTCCAGTYTATTTATTAAACAAATGAAAAGAATGAAACAGCATTACAATGTCATGAAGGGTAGCAGCACTCATTTACAGTCATTTTGTTCATCTCAGTACTTGTCTCTTCCCAGTAAAGGATGGTTTTCTTACAGCACACACAATTTTTGGTTTGCTTCTTAGCTTCCTTCATGGTCAAGCTGGCGCACTACATATGTCACGGCCAAACATTAGTGATTGGGTAAAATCACATCCATTCATTTTAAACTTTAACAGAGTCCACACCTCCAGCAAAAAAAATCTCATCTCAATAGCCGAGAGTTCAGAGCCAAATTAAAAACTGAGTAACATTATTTCATTAATAAACTTATTCATGGGAAAAAATACAATGGGAGATCACAAAATAAAATTGAAATATTTTATTAAATTCAGGCGTAGCTGCAACAAAGTGAGAGGCACATGGAAGCCTTTTGTTATACATAAAGGTAAAAAATAAGCATTAGAGACTGTAGAATTAGGAACAAGCAGTGGTGGGCAGTACTAATTCAAAAATTTGTTCTGCAATTTCTAAAGCGCTTATGAAAATATTTAGGTCCGCAATTTGTAATCCGCTGGTACAACAGAAATATTATCGGAAGCTAATTTTAGACRGCAGGTTCAATTTGACACTTTCTAGCTGGCTACAATTCATGTACATTAATTGTACAATGCTGCCCACTAGTGGTGTATGAACCCTTGTWCAGCTCGTTTCACAACCGCCGATTGCGGGCATCTGATTTCCTCAAACACAATTTTGGCTCATGGTCTAATAATTTAAAACTTGTTCAGGCTTGCAGTTCGGCTGATTCTTTAAAAAGTAGTTGAGGATTGTGGCTGCTTCTTTGTCTTTTTCTTTTGTTTGTTGTAGTTAAAGAAGCATCAATATTTAAAACTGTTTATTGGAAAACTGAAGTGATGCATTCTGGGTACATCTGTGACGGGAAACGAAAAATAGATGTAAATGTGTCCAGCGTGTGAGATTCTGCATCGGAGGTGATTTTTAGACGCAGGAAATTTATACATTAAATGGAAAATGAGTGAGAAAACTTGTCAGTGGGGTGTAAAAAAAGAGTTTGTCACTCGCAAAGGTGTGTGTGTGTGTGTGTGTGTGTGTGTGTGTGTGTGTGTGTGTGTGTGTGTGTGAGAGAACGTGCATGACAGGCCATCCTCCTCAGCAAAGGGA
>NW_013953185.1:7207-9580 GCF_001266775.1 Austrofundulus limnaeus
ACACAACTTTGGCTCATGGTCTAAAAATTAAAAACTTGTTCAGGCTTGCAGTTTGGCTGATTCTTTAAAAAGTAGTTGAGGATTATGGCTGCTTCTTTGTTTTTTTCTTTTTTTGTTGTAGATTTTTCATTAAAGAAGCATCAATATTTAAAACTGTTTATTGGAAAACTGAAGTGATGCATTCTGGGTACATCTGTGACGGGAAACGACAAATAGATGTAAATGTGTCCAGCGTGTGAGATTCTGCATCGGAGGTGATTTTTAGACGCAGGAAATTTATACATTAAATGGAAAATGAGTGAGAAAACTTGTCAGTGGGGTGTAAAAAAAGAGTTTGTCACTCGCAAAGGTGTGTGTGTGTGTGTGTGTGTGTGTGTGTGTGTGTGTGTTGATGGTAGAACGTTCTGAGCAGGTAAAGCTTGACTCCCAGCTCTGAATGCACCCCACACGTCACGTACAAAAAAACAATCAATCTAAAGAAGCCAGAAGACTGCACTTCATCACAGTCGCTCATCCTGAGCAGCACATTGGTGGCAGTGGAGATGACAAATTCACTTTTAAGAGGAAGAAACCTCCAGCAGAACCAAGCTCAGGACAGACAGTCATATGCCTRGACCAGCTTGGRTTGGGGGACAGGAAAGAGACACAGGAGGCCTGGTCCAAGTGTATTTTCCTGAAAGAAACAGACAAAACGTTATTGATAGGTCTGTGGATATATTGGCCAAACTTAGAACTAAACCAATTGTCATCTTCCTTATAGGAATGCTTTTTGCCCTATGCCAGGGGTAGTCAATCCTGGTCCTCAAGGGATGCAGCCCTACATGTTTTACTTTTTTCTCTTCTCTAACACACCTTATTCAGTCAGTAAATTACCTCTTCCAAGTTCTGCAGAAGCCTGAAAATCCTCCATTCATTCAAATCAGGTGTGTTGAAGCAGAGAAACAAGTAAAATAGGCAGGGCTGCAGCCCTCGAGGACCAGAATTGACTATCCCTGCCCTACGCCTTTTGCCCCAGAATTTTAAACCATGCTAAAATCATCTTATGCTGAGAAAGAACATAACAGGAGCCATTTTAGTCAAACCTTGAAAATAGTTTTTTTACATTTCTCTCAATATCACATGATATTTTACAATGTGAAGACAATGTGTTATGGAGGCCACCACAGGTAATCAGCCTGATCAATAGCTCAGTGTAGTTTACAAATATTGAGCTAAAATTTGGTGTGGTATTATCAGAGTTATCCCCAGCACATACTCTGAACTCTAATGGCTCATGCAAGATGCCACATTGTATGAGATTGTGAATAAAGTTCTTTACTCCATCATTTGTTTTACCATAAGATGATCTTAATTTAAAACTGGCATGGAAAGTAGTGGGTGATGTGCATTCATTTAGGGAATGCTAGACCTTTAACCAATAAAGGAAACACTTGAAAATGTATCTTATTTGATCTGTGCATATTATATCAACCAACATATCAATAATTCCAGCTAATCAAGGTCTGGTTATAAAACATGATCAAGGTGGATCAAGTGAAATTGCCTCGTCTGCCGTCTTAATAAAGTCATTCATGGGAGACTTTCCTCCAGCTATCTTGCCATCGCTATTGATTATTCTCTTTAAGCTGTGCTATAAATAACATCATCTTTCATACCGTAGGCAACACTTTGCAACCACTGCATCACTCAAGGTGAAGCAATATCTTCTGTAATTATGTAGCTGATGGACAGTTTTGCAATTCAGTCAGTTCTCTAGAGAGAATGTCTCTTCATTATGGCAACTTATTACAGAGCAAACAATTGAAGCTGTAAAATCTATACAATTTTAACTTTGGAATTATGATAAATAATATGATGATTAAAAAATAAAGACCTGTATTATTTCCCATTAATAGAAAAAGTAAAAAGAAAATGAGAAACTGCCATCGTTTCTGCTGGGTCTTAATGCTCCCTTTCATTGATCTTCGTTTCCAGTTGTTGCCATGGTGACACAGACATCTCATGAGACGTAGCCAGTTAACAATAAATAGACTCTGCACTCAAATACAGATTGCCCCACACATACAGAGCCACCTCCAAACACTTGCACAATAAAGTTTATGAAGCCGCTTCATCTAACATGTTGGCTGTTTGGGAAAGGAGAAGCGCTGTTTCAGTTTATATCCACAAGAAAAAAAATAAGACTTCTCCGTTTGGTTCCTGTGCATCCTCTGTAGTCACACAGGATGGATCGTGTTTATGGATTTCCAGTCAGAGGTTTTATATTTTATTAATAACAATCAGTAGTGGGCAGCGCTAATCCAAAAATTAGCTCTGCAATTTCTAAAGCACTTATGAAAATATTTTGGTCCACAACTTCAAAAATGCTTATGC
>NW_013953185.1:11036-16985 GCF_001266775.1 Austrofundulus limnaeus
GTTTTAGACCAAATATTACAGATTTGAACAAATACGCACAAAAACATCAAAATTAGCACAGAAACAGTACTATATAACATTTTAGACACATTTTAGACAGTTTATCAGCTAAAAAAGTTAATTTTGGGGTAAGTTACTCTTTAAAAGGTTTATTTTATTTTCTTCAATAAACAGAATAATGTTCTTCATGTTTTTGATTTATATTCTTTTTAACTAAAAATTATTATCATTTTATAAATAAAAGTTGTTTATTGAGTTAATCTTTGCATTTATTTTCAGAAAAAATACATACCATGAGAAAATGGTTGAAACATCTCTTTACATGTTTTACACAAATGCTTGTTTAATCAACTATTGCCCTTACAGTAAAGTGATTAAGTGTTTTTCTTTTTATTATTCCATTTAATCAAAGTTGATTGATGAGTTATAACTTCATTGTTATGTTTTGAAGTATAATTACTGAATTCTTCGTGTTTAATCATAAAAAATATTTCTTAGATTTAATTCAGTTTAAGTGATTCTTGTAAAGCATTCATTGACCTTTGGTCTATTTGTAGCTGTGTCAAAGTTACAAAACCTTTGGTCTCTAAAGGGCACGGCACATGGGAGGCGACGTCGCTCGCTCTCCATTTATTTCCTATGGAGCTGTGCGGTGAGGCGATAATTGCTTGCCCTCCTCCAGCTAAGCAACCGGCGAAAATAGTGCATGTGAAATTTCGCGCTCGTACACGTAGATGTGCACACGCGAGCTTGCGACGCGACATATGAAAGCTGAAAAATGTTCAACTTTTGTCYCTGTTGCTTAGCGTACAACCAATCAGTGAGGGTTTCATTGACTGACCAATGATAGGAGAGTATGCTACACACTGCAGTTAGCTAACACTTTCACCAAGTGATTACTAAAAAGCTTTGTGGGGATTTATTGGCACCAGGGTGAAGTTTATGGTAAGTTTTTCCTCATAAAATTGTATCTTGATGTGTGTTTGTTTTTCAATATCATTAGCATCGCAAGATTTACTTAGTTTACACGTCCGTAATGCACACCCGCCTTCAGAGTCAAGAACCAATCAAATTTTGTGAAGACAAGCGATCTGAGAGTGCTATTCGCAACACTGCCATCGCTATCGCGTCCCGTGTGTCGGGTTTCACCCTGGCTGCGATGACAGCCGTTAATCGCGGTGGTTTGTCGCTGCCCATGTGTCAAGCCCTTAAAGCAGGTGCGAAACTGTTACTATGGCAACCAAGTCCAGTCTCAACAATCTTTCATTTTTTCCTCCTGTTTACCAGAGCCAAGGTCGTGCTCCGTAGAGTCTCTTCTCTTTAGAAAGTAACACATGAACCTGGCTGAGTGGTAGTCTGAAGAAGTCTGAAGTCTGAGTTCGAATGAGGAGCGAAACACCAGCTTTCGTCTCTTCGGGACTTCCTGACAGGAAGTCCAAATAACAGAAATATTTTTCTCAAGAGCTAATGAGAAAAAGTCTTCTGTTTAGTTGTTAAGGCATCCATCAGCCTTAAATTCATTTTTTGAGCTTTTTCCTGAAAAGGGCCGAACTGCCGAGCAGATGCTTGTCTCTTGACTAAATGGCAGATTCTCTGCGATGCTGAAACAAAAACTCTGGGAAGTCATGCTGACCTGCCTCATTTACCTGCCTCTGTGACGATGAAGTCATCTACAGGTAAAAGAAAGTTTTGTCAGCTAGAGAGTCCAGCCGAGTGGGAGACAGAAGCTGATCTGGGTTGTTCTGTAATCTTGATAAGATAAAAAGTTAAAACTAAATATTTACTTATTCTCTTCTTCCTCCTTTTCTTAATCTAAAATTGCCATAAGTTGAAGTGCCTGTAAACTAGTTTTATAACATCCAAAACTTGTTCACTGTTTGTTCAATCCTGAGTCTCACAGTTCTGTTGTTGTCTTGGACGCAAAACAATTAATGGAATGTTTAACTCAGAAAGTTTTGATTATTAAGCTTTAATTTGTAAATAGTTAAGTTCATTTGTCTGTAAATAAATAACTTTATTTTAAAAAATTGAACAAGTCTGGAACTACAAACTATTGTGTCGTTTCTCACTTCTATCCTGAGGGGTATTGTCTTTCATAAAGAACTTGTGTTTCTTCAGTAATTGAGAAGGTGTGTAGGCCCTGGTGGACAGGTTTTGTACAAAACACAAATTAGTTTTAAAACTACTTAAAGTATAAAAGTAAAAGTCATGTAAAGAGGGAACAAAGCCAATGGTTACATATTTCCGAACGAGCACCACTGCAAAAGAAACACTGACACAAGTACAGAAGCAGATGGGACGACCTGTTCTTAAGATGATAATAGAGGTGGACACCAGTAGCACATACAACATGTTGCGCCTGTATGATCTCAGAGAACCAGTTGGAGCAGCTCTGGCCTCTCTAAGGACCAAAACAACCCCAGCAACATCTTTGGAGTATGCCACCATCATAGAGACAATTCAGGTTCTCTGTGCATTTCAGCAGGCTACTGTAGAGCTTTCAGGGGAGAAATGGGTGAGTGCATCTAAGGTTATATCTGTGATGAAGATGCACTACCACACTACCCAGTTTAAGACTGACAGCTTAACAACAGCCATGGCAAGGCAGCTTGGTGCCAATTTGGTACGCCGGGTCATAGACCGTTCTTTGAAAGCAGACGCAATAACTGTGATGACCATGCCCACTTTGCTGGACCCAAGATAAAAAAACTGGGTTTCTTGAGCTCCACAAAATTAGAAGAAGCAATTACAAGGCTGAAAGGGAATTTTGCTGAGATAATAAAAAATACTCCCTCTTCAACCCCCCTTAAGCAACCAGAGACTTCACAAACTGGTCAGTTTTCAGACAATATTAAGTCTTTATTCAGTTTAGTAATATTATATAATGTCAATGTCATTAATAAATGTTTTTTTTTCCCTTGTACACTTATCATATACACTACAGTGCTGAAAAAAATGAACTGAAAAAAATATTGAAACTGAAAAACAATGCATTGCAATCTGGAAAAGTTTCAAACATCTTGTCTTTTCAGTTTCTAATATTTTTTTCAGTTTCAATTTTTTTTTCAGTTTCAATTTTTTTTTTCAGTTTCAAATTTATTTTTCAGTTTCAAAATATTTTTTCAGTTTCAAATTATTTTTTCAGTTTCAAACTTTTTATTTTCAGTTTCAGAGTAATGACCCCGATTTAACGTGGAGGGCGGGGTCTCGGATGACAGGCGGTGCAGAATCATGATTGACAGCTCAACACGGTGTAGTGTCCTAAGAGTGGGGGTTTGTCTAAGGAATGTATACATGTGTGGCTCATCAGCCATTCAGCTTCAGAGTTCCACACACATCACCATTTTAGGACAARGTTTGAGGTACACCGTGATTTATGTACATCTGTTGCTTAAAGACCTCTGTACACCCCCACCTTGGGGCCTCTCTTTCTCCCACTTTCTTATTGGAGAATCAATTGGCTGAAGGCCATAATTTGATCTTAGGCTGTATTTTTGATCTGCAGTAATAAAGTTGTTTGCTGTTCAAACCAGCCTGAATCCAGAGTCATTCTTTATCCGAGATCAACAGCAGTTCAATTTTGGACCAGAAGAAGTGYTTTTTCACCTCAACGGGCTGGACAAGGTGTTGCATTCAGGAACCACCAGCTATGAGTGGAATGTTTTCAGTCCAATAATTGTCTCTTATTAGAGGTTATCAGTTCTAAAATGTCTGCAGACTGTCCTTCCTTTACCTCCTAGTAGGTTGGAAGGCACTAGGCCTGTCACAATAACAAATTTTGCTGAGCAATTAATTGTCTCAAAAATTATTGCGATAAGCGATAATATTGCCTGGTGACCATTTTACAACTAATAATTATAAAAGCGTAATATGTAAGTGCAATAAATCAATAAACTGATTTTTAAAGAATGTTTAACAAAGTGGACTCAGTCTCTAACAAAAAATGCACTTGAATAAAAAAAGAATAACAAAATATAAATTAAACACCACACCCACAACTAAGACAGTAAATAAACAATATTAAAGAGCAGCATCTCTTTAGAGATGAAGCAAACTACACAGCCTGGTGAGGACCCACTGTTTCTTATGGGGACATACTGTAAGCCCAGTTCACATCCCATGTAAAGTGTAGGCTAGGTTTAGGGTCAAATGGTAATAGAAAATACTGGTAAATGAATGAAAGTCAATGCAAAGTCCCCATGAGGATAGAAGAACAAGCGTGTCTGTGCGTGTGTGAGGAGGGGACAGTCAGTGAGGAGACAAGAAGAGCGCTGCGGGGGAGGAAATCAGACAGACAGTTCGGAGTTTTCCTCATGAGTTGTTCGGACAGCTACAGGCTTTTTTGAGTGTTTTGTTAAAACACGGATGGCGCATTTAAGTTTCCTGTTATTTTTGGGAGCTACAGGTAAAGTCTTGCAAGTTTGTCGCGGGTCTGGGGGAGTTTCAGCCCCCACCCCTTCTCTTCTCTCTCTCTCTCTCTCTCTGTGTGTGTGTCTCCCCGCAGCGAATTTCAGGCTCTGCAAGTGCTCCGACACTGCAGCAGCCGTGTTATGCTTTGAAACCAATTCCATCTCCATTTTTCAGAAMCCCATCAACGTTTCTTTAGTTTGTTATTGCTACGAGCTCTCATGCTAAAGCGAGAGTTCACTCCTCCCGACACTAAGAAAACAGGAGGGGAGGAGTCAGCTGAGCCCCTGTGCAGCGGAGCACAGAGAGGGAGAGAGATGAAGTAAACGAAAAAGCAGGAAAATGAAACTTATCGTCCTCTTTTTTTTAATCGACCTCAAAATAATTTATCACGCAATTAATTGATTTATTGACTATCGCGACAGGCCTAGAAGGCACTTATCATCTGTATGCATGATAATATGCATTTCAGGCTTAAGTGGATTTGGCTTCTCCCCGTGGAGTGGAGCCCAGGCTGTCTYCCCGACTCGCTTTGACCGCGGGAGGTACTCGATTTGCGGCATGGAGATCTAAGCTGTAGCCGGGGCTCGCTCCAGGCTTTGCTGTTAACAGACAGCGAAGTTTTCCGGGTCTGCTCAGACGACTTTCAAACTTTATTCAGCTGTTCTCTGCTGTGATTAACATTTCCTGAAACTATTGTGTGTTTTTATTTCTGTTTGACGCGGGAGAGGGGAATATATTATGGCCCAGTGAAGTTAGTTTCAGGTTGGATATTGGATATTCGCATTCCAGGAATCAAGCGTTGTCTCCCTTTTGTCAAAACCGGCGAAAGCAGTCTGACGTGGGCCAGCCTTCCTCCGGCTGCTCGCTCCTCCACACACGGTGGTTCGCTTAGGGATCGTCAATAAATTACCGACCAATGTGCAGGAAAAGATTCAATAGCTTCCAGATCATGTGACCCAGACACATGAAACACAGGACAAACTTTTCAGCTAGATGAGACATATAAGGCACACTCATTTTTATTTTTATTTTATTGCTTTTACTATTTTTAAATAACTTTTAAGTGTAAAATTGATGATTTGTCTTCATTAGCTTCAAGGTCATGTGACTCAGTGTGCCCCGGCTACAGCTTAGATCTCCATGCCGCAGATCGAGTGCCTCCCCCGGACAAAGCCAGTCAGGCAGACTGTCCGGGCTCCACTCCAGGGGGAGAAGCCAAATCCACTTAAGCCTGAATGCATATTATCAGGCATACAGATGATAAGTGCCTTCCAACCTACTAGGAGGTAAAGGAAGGACTGTCTGCAGACATTGTAGAARTGATAACCTCTAATAAGAGACATTTATTGGACTGAAAACATTCCACTCATAGCTGGTGGTTCCTGAATGCAACACCTTGTCCAGCCCGTGTTGAGCTGTCAATCATGATTCTGCACCGCCTGTCATCTGAGGCCCTGCCCCCCACGTTAAATCGGGGTCATAACTCTGAAACTGAAAATATATTTTGAAACTGAAAAGAATATTTGAAACTGAAAAGAA
>NW_013953185.1:19622-27132 GCF_001266775.1 Austrofundulus limnaeus
ACACAATTTAATTTAAAAACAATTGTCTGAAAATTTAATTGATAACAAATGCGTTTCACATTTCAAGGCTTCTTTGAAATAAATTAATGCCTAAACTTAAAAATGGACATCAGTGCTTTAATATTCTTTAATCTTATTAATAAATAAATTAAGCCTGAACAGTTCTAACCTTGTGCAGTCTTCTGTCAGCCTAAAGTAAAAAGGACGTCGAGTAAAAGCACTCATCTCCTGAATTATTGCCAAAAATAATAAAACTACGAGCTGCATTTCTGGCTCCATTCGGAAACGTATCACGTATTTCATGTATTAATGTATCACTATGGTAACGGCGCAGCACGTGGCCACGTAAACATACGTCATCCGCAGGCTAGACCCGTCCGAATTCACAGCAGTTTCTGCAGCCGACAAGAGCAGCCAAGCGGCCCACGTCGAGTACTACCCGACGTAGAGCGGTCCATGTTGGATGCAACCCCTGGATTGAGACACAGCCACTGGAAAGTCATTGTAAGATTTTGGACATGCACAGTAAGTCCCCAATGCAAAAGAATAGGACGCCTTGTGTTCGCAGCTGACCTGCGAACACAGGCTGACCTCCGAAAGCACACCAGCAGTGGGTGGGTCCACTTGTGTGGACGAGTCGACGTCAGCCATGTTCATATTATTTTTATTTAATAAATACACTGCCGTTAAAACAACTTAGTGAATACTTTTTGAGATATGTCTATTTTGGAGTTGTAGCAGCCCCTGGAGAAAAATCCACCAGCCGCCACTGATAATCACTCCTATATAAACTGAGTATTTMTACTTTGGTACTTGATGGCTCTGTTAATGTAGGTATTGTTCTGTACAGGTAAATATATTTGTCTTTTTTGGTTAGATACTGCAGATGTCAGGATGAGCTGGAGGAGGAATGTTGTCCTTTGAGTCTGCATAATGCAGTAGTGATTAGGGAATCACTTGCTTTTTCTCTGAGATCTGTGGGTGTGAGCTGAGATGGCACTTTGTGTGTGCATGTGTGCGTGTGTGTGTAACAGGAAATCAAAGTATGTGGGTGTWAGCTGTGCTGAGGGAGGACGTTTATTAGCAGATGGTTGGGACAGCCTCTGTGAGCACCTCTAAGTGTTAACTGTTAAAGCCCATTTTGTTTTATTTTTCACCACCCAGTATTAAAACAGTTTAGACAAAAAACACAAACAAGGAGTTGGGTATCATTGCCTGTTAAATGTATGGAAGCTTCTCTTGCACCACTGTTTGTAGCAGATATAACATGTCTTCTATAAATTCATATGCCACTTTGATCAGTTCTATAATTTTCTTACAGTTATTTGGGTGAAGTGAGAAGAGTTGTTGCTCTCAGCATGTAAAGTCAGCTTAACACATTTACAAGTAAACGCTTTACATTTCTTTAAGGAATGCTTTTCATCRCCTGCCATTCAGGCCAGAGTTTTAAGCCCTGTCCACACAGTAACAAAGGTTTTATATATTTTAATCTGTTCGGCCTTGTGTCTACATGGAAACAGCATTTTAAAAACAACAAAATAGTATTTTTGAAACTTCGATCCAGAGTGAAAAAGTCATGAAAAGGCCTCATTGTGATTTGTGTGGACAACCTTAACTCAACCTTTTTTAAAGTATATCATAGTCCCAACCCCTGCCTAACCTTTGACCCCAAGCATGATAGATTTAATAATGACAGATTCCATGCTTGTATCTATGCAGCTACATTAAAACCTTCATATTAGCTTAATGAGCAAACAATGCTGATGAACATGTCCTACATAGAGGGGAACAAAAAGCCCTTAATGAAAAACCAGCACGTGTATAATAATTTACCCAGATTGCTTTGAAGAGTAAGAACAAAACCCCTCCCTTCAATCCTTCCTCATTGGATACTGTCCACATATTTCAACTGGCATGTCTCCCAGTCATTAGCAGTCTTTTGAGATGTAAAATCTCCATTTTACCATCAGTCCATAAAAAGGATTCAGTTTTTGCTCTTGTATTTGCCATCCTCCTTGTTTTTTTTTTTCTTGTTTACAGCTTAGAGCATGTTTATAGTGGATTTTTTGTGGCAGCGTTACAGCACTGCACAGGCCTGCATAGTTTCTTCAGCATTTTGGTTACTGTCGTGACAATAAGGCAGAAACACGTTGGAATAATGCCAGAAACAGTCTTGTGGGTATGGTCGTAATTATTTTGATTATGGGCAACAATGAACAGAAGACAATCAAAAGAAGTCTGTCTAGTGTGGCCACCGTCATCAGATGGCAAACCAATGATATAACCTCATGTTAACACCATGTGACAATGTACAACCAATCACAATCCGCCTCATGTTACTATCAGCCAATGACAGCTCTCAGCTCAAACAGTTAACATATTGCACAAGAGAGAGGTCAGCCCGATGCTGGAGTCCTGACCTCTGGAACAAACAGATTAAGAGATGACATAAGTTATCATAAGATATGAGCAGTGGACAGTGTCAAGGTGACACAGATATAATTAGTCCATGACAGTCCCTCCTCTTGAGTAAACAATACTCAAAACCAAATTTAAAAGGAATAATTATTAAATGTCTGTGTCACAAATGGAAAAAAAACATCAAGTACAAAGAAAATAGTGCAATTTATATGACGACCATAAAAAATATTCATTCAAATAATGCAAAATACAACTGGAATAAAGCTCAAAGACAAATAGAACATCATGATACATCAGGAAAAATCGATGAAGATCAAAAACATGTCAAAATGTAAAAGACCTAAATGTCCAAACTTAGACAAAGCATCACAACACAATTCATAAGTGGCAATCACAACCTTCAATGAACCTGAGAATAATTGAAGAAAATAAAGGTATTAAAATCAGTTAAAATGATTAACCACCCCATTCAGGAAGATTTTATTCCACCCACAAGCATCCCACATGATGAAAAATCCAAAATCAAAATATTAAACCACAAAATCTAGGATAAGAATAAATTCAAATATGATGAAATCATTTCAAATGTAATGGAGACTCTAAAGCTGTAATGATGGGGTTTGCGAGTTTCACTGATTGCTCAGACACCAGAGACGTTTTAAGGATTTTATTAAAACTGGAGCAGCAGCGTCGGGACCGACACGTCACTGGGACATGGAGGTCTTTTTAGTGCCGGAGTTTTGGAAGCTGAAACCTTGAAAGACTTTGAGAGTCTCAGGTGATGATGGTTCCTGGCACTTCCGTGTTTAGRYCTGCGGCGTGGTACGCAGGCTTGAGGWGAATCCGTGAGGCAGGCGTGGGTCAAAACCATGTGGTCAGATATCAGCGACAGGTTAAGAGGGTCAGACTTAACTCTTGGTCGTGGTACACAGGCGGAGGTCGAGATCCGGTGGTCCGATGACTGGGCAAATCCAATAGGGGCTGAGGCGAAAGGCAGGAYTCCAAAAACGAGAGCGAGGGTCAAAACCAGAAAGGCAGAATCCGAGACGGTGGCAGACAGGGGCGAGACAGGAGACGTGGAACCAGAGGACATAAACAAGGTCGTAACGTGGCAGGCAAGACAAGACATGGGATCGCTGGAAAAACTACTAGGAGAACCGTTCATAAATCTGGCACTGGACTGGTGGTGACTGAGGGAATATATACTGAGGGGAACAGGTGCATGACATGAACTAGATTGGGTTTTCTGTGATGGGAGGGGTGAAACAATGAGTGAGAACATGGCTGTGACTTGACTTGGCAGGGGACAGGTTTAATTCATGACAGTACCCCCCTCTTAAGGTCCGGCTCCTGACGGACCAATAGCCTGGTTAGGGTTACGACTGTGGAAATCCCTGATGAGGGATTTATCTATGATGTGCCTGGAGGGAACCCATGACCGTTCCTCAGGACCATAACCTCCCAATCCACAAGGTATTGGGTCCCTCTTCCCCAGCGACYAGAAKGTAGGAGGCMGCGGACAGTGTAGYCTGGACCACCGTCGATGAGTCGGGCGGGAGGAGGGGGCCTGGAGGCGGGCAAAAACTTTGACTGTTGHACAGGCTTGACTCGGGATACATGGAACGRGGGATGGATRTTCATGGTTCTAGGGAGTGTTAACTTGACTGCGACAGGGTTGATGATCTTGGAGATGGGGAATGGGCCAATGAAACGTGGGGCTAATTTTCTACAATCTACCCGGAGAGGCAGGTCCTTGGTTGACAGCCATACCTTCTGGCCTACTTGGTAGGCAGGTGCAGGTGTACGATGACGGTTGGCAGACCGGGTGTAGATGGCTGATGATTTTAACAATTGTTGTCTAGCCTTCCTCCAGACTCTCTGACAGCGTTGGGCGGCTTGGAAGGCAGACGGGACAATAGCAGCACGATCCTGGGTAGCAAAGACGGGTGGTTGATAGCCATACATAACATAAAAAGGAGACAGACCTGTGGCGCTGGATGGCAGGGAGTTCATAGCATGCWCGACGATGGGAAGATGCTTGGCCCAAGTGGTGGCGTCGTTGCCGCAGAGGATACGCAGACGGGTCTCCATTTCTTAGTTGGCTCGCTCCGCCTGACCATGAGTCTGGGGGTGAAAACCTGAAGACAGGCTTAGTTCAATCCCTAGAGAAGTGCAAAATTCAGACCAGAATTTGAAGATGAACTGAGGACCACGGTCGGACATGATGTCCTTAGGTAAGCCATGAAGGCGAAAGACTTCCTTAATCATGATGTCACTCAGTTCCTTAGACGTGGGCAACTTCTCTAGGGCTATGAGATGGACCATCTTAGAAAATCTGTCAATGACAGTGAGGATGACAGACTTACCCTCAGACTGTGGTAGGCCAGAAACAAAGTCCATGGCAAGGTGTGACCAAGGGCGTGAGGGAATGGGGAGCGGCCGAAGGAGACCCGCTGGTGGACGTCGAGAGGGTTTAGCCTGGGAGCATTGGGTGCAAGCCCCAACAAACTCTCTAACGTCCTTAGATATGGAACCCCACCAGAACTGTGACTTAACTAGATCCTCAGTTTTACTTATGCCCGGATGACAAAATACAGGAGATGCATGGCAGAACTGTAGTACCCTGGCAATGAGATGATCAGGGACGAAGAGTCGGTCATCCGGGCATTCACTTGGTGGTGGGTGGTTCTGGTGGGCCTCCCGGACCTCCCTCTCGACCTGCGTCARGGCAAGACGCACTTTCTGTGGCAGGATGAACTCATCYTGGTCACAGGTCTGTTCCTTCTCGTAGATACGAGAGAGGGAGTCCGGCTTGACATTGTTGGTACCAGGTCTGTAGGACAGAGAGAAGTTAAATCTTCCAAAAAATAGTGCCCACCTGGCTTGACGGGGGTTGAGCCTCTTGGCTGAGCGAAGGTATTCCAGGTTCTTATGGTCGGTGAGAACAATGAATGGGAGATTGGCCCCCTCCAACCAGTGCCGCCATTCCTCCAGGGCAGCCTTGACAGCCAAAAGTTCATGATTGCCCACATCGTAGTTACGTTCTGCTGGGGAGAGGGACTTGGAAAAGAAAGCACATGGGTGTACCTTATCGTTGTCGAAACGTTGACTCAGGACAGCTCCAAGACCAGTGTCAGATGCGTCCACCTCTACGATGAACTGTCTCTCTATGTCAGGGAACTTAAGGATAGGGGCAGAGGTAAACAGAGATTTCAGTTTGTGAAAGGCTTGGTTAGCTTGGTCGTTCCATACAAAGGAGTTCTTACTTGAGGTCAGAGAATGTAAAGGAGAGGCCACAGAGCTATAGTTACTGACAAATTTCCGGTAGAAATTTGCAAAACCCAAAAACCTTTGCAGTTGCTTACGTGACTGTGGTATAGGCCAGTCCAACACGGCAGAGACCTTGGAGGGGTCCATGGAGATCTGGTCAGGAGAAATGTTGAAACCTAGGAAAGTGGTWCTGGTGGTATGAAATTCACATTTTTCTGCTTTAACGTAGAGGTTATTTTGAAGGAGTCTGAGGAGAACGGCGTGAACGTGACGGATGTGGGACTCAAGATCTTTAGAGAAAATAAGGATGTCATCAAGGTAAACAAAAACATTGATGTTGATAAAGTCTCTGAGGACATCGTTAACAAGAGCCTGGAACACAGCAGGGGCATTGGTAAGACCAAAGGGCATTACCAGGTACTCGTAGTGGCCGGAGGGGGTGTTAAAAGCTGTTTTCCATTCGTCACCCTCACGGATTCTTACAAGATGGTATGCATTGCGGAGATCGAGTTTAGTAAAAATCTTGGCTCCCGAAATAAGATCAAAAGCGGAGGTCATGAGCGGTAGTGGGTATTTGTTTTTAATCGTTATGTCGTTTAAACCCCTATAATCAATACATGGCCTGAGTGTACCATCCTTCTTACCCACGAAAAAGAANCCGCCATTCCTCCAGGGCAGCCTTGACGGCCAAAAGTTCACGATTGCCCACATCGTAGTTACGTTCTGCTGGGGAGAGGGACTTGGAAAAGAAAGCACATGGGTGTACCTTATCGTCGTCGAAACGTTGACTCAGGACGGCTCCAAGACCGGTGTCAGATGCGTCCACCTCTACGATGAACTGTCTCTCTATGTCAGGGAACTTAAGGATAGGGGCAGAGGTAAACAGAGATTTCAGTTTGTGAAATGCTTGGTTAGCTTGGTCATTCCATACAAAGGAGTTCTTACTTGAGGTCAGAGAATGTAAAGGAGAGGCCACAGAGCTATAGTTACGGACAAATTTCCGGTAGAAATTTGCAAAACCCAAAAACCTTTGCAGTTGCTTACGTGACTGTGGTATAGGCCATTCCAACACGGCAGAGACCTTGGAGGGGTCCATGGAGATCTGGTCAGGAGAGATGTTGAAACCTAGGAAAGTGGTACTGGTGGTATGAAACTCACATTTCTCTGCTTTAATGTAGAGGTTATTTTGGAGGAGTCTGAGGAGAACGGCGTGAACATGACGGATRTGGGACTCAAGATCTTTAGAAAAAATAAGGATGTCGTCAAGGTAAACAAAAACATTGATATTGATAAAGTCTCTGAGGACATCGTTGACAAGAGCCTGGAACACTGCAGGGGCATTGGTAAGACCAAAGGGCATTACCAGGTACTCGTAGTGGCCGGAGGGGGTATTAAAGGCTGTTTTCCATTCGTCACCCTCACGGATTCTTACAAGGTGGTATGCATTGCGGAGATCGAGTTTAGTAAAAATCTTGGCTCCYGAAATAAGATCAAAAGCGGAGGTCATGAGCAGTAGTGGGTATTTGTTTTTAATTGTTATGTCGTTTAAACCCCTATAATCAATACATGGCCTGAGTGTACCATCCTTCTTACCCACAAAAAAKAACCCAGCACCAGCAGGAGAGGAAGAAGGACGAATAATACCGGATTTAAGGGATTCAGAGATGTACTTATGCATGGCCTCACTTTCGGGTTTTGCTAGGGGATAGAGGCGACCTCTAGGGGGAGAAGTACCGGGTAGGAGGTCAATGGCGCAATCATAGGGACGATGCTGTGGTAATGAGGTAGCTTTAGCTTTATTAAATACTTGAGACAAGTC
>NW_013953185.1:29336-33832 GCF_001266775.1 Austrofundulus limnaeus
AAACCGTTCATAAATCTGGCACTGGACTGGTGGTGACTGAGGGAATATATACTGAGGGGAACAGGTGCATGACATGAGCTAGATTGGGATTTCTGTGATGGGAGGGGTGAAACAATGAGTGAGGACTTGGCTGTGAAAAACTGTGACATGGTGTGAGAGCAGGACAGACGTGATTCATGACAAAAAGATAATTTTACTATGCTCTTGTTTATTTGACGTGAAAATAATGTTTATCAACCGACAACAGCTGGGGCCACAGGTCTCTGCTGCTGGTATTTTGTGGGTCAAAAGCTGAAAAGTTTGGGAACCACTGATCTAAAACATACTACTAAACTTCTGTGCTTTAAGTGTTATCAAAAGAGCTTTATTATTTGTTTTGAAAGTAGCAAAATTAAACAATCATGTTAGGGTAAGGTGGTAGCCAAGAGCAATCCCCATGTCATTTTGTAATTTGACCCTTTTAGAGATATTAAGCTAAAATTTAGTGTGGTGGTAACTGAGAGCAATGCCTAACAGATTCTAAAATTTAGTTTATTAAGTTAATTAAGTTGTGCTTAATTAATACAGCAAATAGTTCATCCATCCATTATCTACACCCTTTTCTTCCTTTCAGGGTCACGGGGGGTCACTGGTGCCCATATCCAACAGGCACAGTGCGAGGGGCAGGGTACACCCTGGACAGGTCAAAAGTCTGTTACAGGGCATCACATGGAGACAAACAACCATTCACTCTCTCACTCACACCTAAGGACAATTTAGAGTTACCAATTAGCCTAACAGTGATGTTTTTGGTATGTGGGAGGAAGCCAGAGTATCTGGAGAGAACCCACACATGCACAGAGAGAACATGCAAACTCTACCCAGAAAACAGCCTGGCCCTTGCCTTCCTACGCAGTTCCGCTCAATTCTAGTTTCCTTTCACTGCTCCGTCTGGAACTTCTCCCATAGAGAAGGATTTCGCTGGCAGACTTTTAGCCGGATTTGGGTTCTTCTCCACGTTCAAAATGTAACAGAATGAGCCAGTCAACTACAGGACCCACCGGGAGAAAGAGTTTTTCCATTTTATGGAGAACAGCCTTTTGTTTCCATCTTGTGAATGGGGAAGGAAACTGACTGGGAGCGTGCCCAGGACTCAGCAGGTCCAACAGCCAGCGACCATCCGAGTGAGTGGTTTTAAAATGTCACGGAAGGAAGAGGAGCAAAGACGGATGCAGCTTCAGGGGAGTTGCTTCAGGTCTGCACCTCCAACTTGCTCCCCTACACACGGCTCTTCCCAGCTCAACCGTTGACAGCGGAGAAGAGCGGCGGCATCACCTGAGCCAGAGTACGAGTACTTTGATCCTGAGCTCGATCCATACTGCCCGAGTACCTCGGCTACTGCTCTCCTGGGCCAATAAAGTTCCCCTYTTCGGTGCCGTCTCCTTTCTCCCTCCAGCGTCTCCCCCGAGACGGTCCCGAACACCTCCTCCAGTGTCACCTCCGAGAGGGTCCCAGACACTGCCTCCTCTTGTTCCACGTCCGAGGAAGTTCCGGATGCCTCTCACCCCTGTGCSTCCTCCGAGMGGTCCCAGCGCTGCTTGCGTCCTGACGAGGCAGGACCTTTCCACCTCCATCTCTGCTCCAGCGAGACCAGATTCATCTACGGCCTCTCACCCTCAGGAGAGGGTTGATGCAGCCACAAACACCTGCGCTCCAGGGAGGCTGAATGCATCCACATCCATCTCTGCTCCGGTTGGACTAGAAGCTTCTACATCCACCTTCGCCCCCCAGATGATAGACGCCTCTACAACCCCCAGTGTTCTCCAGAGGTCGACGCTTTTACCTCCTGTGAGGAGGAGAGGGAGGCGGTGTTGGCTGCCACCCTGGCTGCGGTGACGGTGTTTGTCGTCGCTACTCTGGTGGAGGTGTCGTCCGTGCCTTCCACAGCACCTGAGTCCTTGGAGCCGGAGCCAACATCTGAATCCTCAGAACCAGAACCAGAGTCCTCTGAGCCTGAGCCAGCGACAGAGTCTCCTAAGCTCCTCCTGAGTACCTCCACGGACGGGCTTTGGGCTGCCCAGCTGAGCTTCATCCTCACCATGGCCGAGCTCCAGGTCATCCACCAGAGCCGGCCCCTCCTGAGTCTCTTCCAGAGCCGGCCCCTCCTGAGTCTCCTCCACGGCTGGCCCCTCCTGAGTACCTCCACGGACAGGCTTCGGGCTGCCCACCAGAGCTTCATCCTCRCCGTGGCCGAGCTCCAGGTCATCCACCAGAGCCGGCCCCTCCTGAGTCTCCTCCAGAGCCAGCCCCTCCTAAGTACCATGGCCGGGCTTCGGGCTGCCCACTAGAGCTTCGTCCTCCTGGTGGCCGAGCTCCAGGTCGTCAACCAGAGCTCCGTTTTCGCCATGGCCGAGCTCCAGGTCGTCCACCAGAGCTCCGTCTTCGCCGTTGCCGAGCTCCAGATCGTCCACCAGAGCTCCGTCTTCGCCGTGGCCGAGCTCCAGGTCGTCCACCAGAGCTCTGTCTTTGCCGTGGCAGAGCTCCTGGTCGCCCACCAGAGCTCCGTTTTCACCGTGGCCGAGCTCCTGGTCGTCCACCAGAGCTCCATTTTCACCGTGGCCGAGCTCCAGGTCGTCCACCAGAGCTCCGTCTTCGCCATGGCAGAGCTCCAGGTCGCCCACCCGAGCTCCCACCTCCGACACAGATCCACGGCCGTCCGCCAGAGCTCCTCCTCCGCTGTGGCCGTGTCCACGGTCGCCCTCCTGAGCCCCCCCCCCCCCCATCATTGTTGGGCCCCTGGGCGGCCACCTGAACTTTTTAGAACTTTATCAGATGTGCCTAGGGCGTCTTTTTGACTTATTTTGCTGTTTTTCCTGGACTCTCTTTCCTGACGGTTTTTGGTTTCATTTTCTGTGTTTAATGGGTTTTGTGTTTCCTTTGTTGTATTTTGTTTCAAGCCCTCCTTCCTGTCTTTATGTTTAGTAGCCCCACCTTCCACCCGTGCTAGTTCGTTTTAATCGTCTGGTGACGATTCATTAAGGGGAGGGTACTGTGAGGATGTGTATTTTGTTATTTTTGTGTTTCCCTGTGTTTCCACCTTCCAATTATCCTCAGTCTATTTTCCTAGTCAATTATCAGTTAATCATCCTCACCTGCTCAGTCATCCCCAATCAGTCCTGCCACCAGGTGTTCTTCATTTACTCATTCCCTCTGTTTGTATATATACTTGTCTTTTACTCCACACCCTCACTGGCTCATTGTTTGGTTTCATTCAACTGTTATTTTTCTCCTTAGTTGTTCTTGTTATCTARTTTTTTGCTGCCTTGACAGCCTTGTTTTATTTTTGTAAAATAAATCTTTTTCTCACAAAAATACTCTTGCCTCCGTCCGGATTTGGGTTCTTCTCCACATTCAAAACATAACAAGAACATCGATTTTCTGTGCAGTTTCTGCTTGTAGTTTATTTTACCTGGGCCAATCAGCAAACAGAAGGTGGAGTTTTGAACGACGTCGATTTTCTACGCAGTGTCTATTACTAGTTATTTTAGCATAAGGCAGTGGAGGAAGTGAATGAAGCCAGTTTGTGTCGATAAGGCTTCCAAATTAAAATAAGTTTGTCTGACAAAGCAGCAGCTCTCATTTACAGTCGTCTCATTCGGCTCGGTAGATTTCTCCTCTCAGTAGGCTTGTTTACAGCACACGAGCTTTCCGGTTAGCTTCTTAGCTTAGCCTCCTTCACAGCAACAACACACACATGCTTCAGCAGAGGCCATGCCTCCTGCAATAATCACTTCTCTATGCAGCGAGTCCAGCCCTCTGTACGAAGCAAAGTGATGGACAGGGTCTGGTTTTTACCTGGCTACCCAGAAAGGTCTCCGAGCCGGGATTTGATCATGCAACCTTCTTGAAGAGCGGGACAGTTCTACCAGCTGAACCACTGTGCCACCCAAATAGTTCATATCAATCAAAACTTTTGAGTTAATTGTACTCAAAAAACAATGTTACAAAAATATAATGTAAAAATACAAAAGATGTTACACTAAATTAACACATTTGAGTTAGTTGAATAATTTTTTTGTTTGTTTTCATTCTATTCTGCTCATTCTATTTAATTATTTTCAACACAGTTACAGTGTGAACACCCATAGATCTATTTAGAATTGTGTGAAAGCTTTGTGGAACTGAAATAAGCACCATGTGAAACATAAATGCAACACTTTTGTTTTTGCTCCCATTTTTCATGAGTTGAACTAAAAGATCTAAAACATTTTCTATAAAACACAAAATACCTCTTTCTGTCAAATAATGTTCACAAATTTGTATAGCACTTGTCCTTTGCAGAGATATTCCAACCCACCTCGCAGGTGTATCAATCTGCTGATTAGACAGCATGATTATTGCACAGATGTGCCTAATGAACCTATGCATTACATCTATGATATCACTTCCTGGCATTGTATTTGCAGCTCATTTCTCAAACACACTTGAAATGTTTCAACCCACCCATTCTTATTACC
>NW_013953185.1:35002-37002 GCF_001266775.1 Austrofundulus limnaeus
GAGCCAACACGAGTCAGTCCCAGAATGAGCTGACTTGATCAAGTCTCTTTCTGCCTCTGGTGAGGAGGAGGGTGAAAAATCCTCCACCTCAGACCGTTTAGAGATGTAACTATCTGCGATACTGTGGTCACTCTCCATGTTGCATCAATTGTGCTAATGCTAGCTGTTACGTTCTCTCGTCCTGGCCACACCTCCACTCTCTAACCCCCCTGCCCCACCTACACCCCCCCCTACCCACTTTGATGCATTTTTCAAATTTCGCCTTGGGGTGGATTTATCTTTTCACAGGGGGGTAAGATACACTTTAAGGGTTGCTCCTCCTCATGATGTCTTCATGAAGACGATCCTTGCTCTGTGCAGGGTCTGTGGCTGCATGACCAAGAGCACCTGTTCTCCTATGTTTGTTATTTTCTGTCTTCTTCTGAATGGGTGTTCTGAACTGTAATTTCATTGTGTTCTGTACAATGACAATAAAGGTCTATCTTGTCTTGTCTTGTCTTGTCTTATCTTATCTTACCACAAACAACTGTGTAAGAAATTTTGTAAGTTGAGCACTATGTAAATGAACTATATCACGTAAATTATTTGCCTAAAAAGCCTTTTTAAAATTTGGCATGAGACAAACTGAGATATGATTGAGGTATAATATTAAATTGTGTTGAGACTTATTTGAGCACTTGCACTACTCTGTTTTCTTTTTGCTGTGAACTCAAATGGTGAGCAATGAGAGACAACCATGTATATCTCTCACTGAGACAACTGGGATAGTGCTTCCAATTATATCAAATTGAGAAATTTGAGAGCAGCAAAACTTGTCTCCCTTTTCTCTTAGCTGAGATCAGAAAAAGAGAAAGCTGCGAGAGAATTTAGAGAACTTGCACAGTGCTCACTGTGAGACTTATTTCTCAGGAGAGATATTTGAGAAGAATTAGAAAACCACTTTGGTCTAGATTAGTTATCATTTATATATAGGATCCGTAAATGTGACGTGAATGAGATCTTATCTTAATTTTTTCTTTGCTATACTCCTCACTGTATTTAGTCTGTCTCACTGGTGTTGGTTATTTGTCAAGCCTTGTTGTTCCTCTCACTCTGCTTTAGTCCTGTGAAGACCTGTATTTTTCTCTCAAGCCTCCCTGAGATTCGGGGTACCTAGTTACTCCCAGGCAAAAATGATCTGTGAAGCTTTTTTATTTGATAAATATCRCTCCTTTTCTGATCCCCCGAGTGAGCCTGCAACTGCATCGCTTCCTGCTAAAACTGCAACACCGCCACAGGGCTCTCAAGTCTTACGCAATGAGCGTGACACACACATATCTGAGGGTCTTACACGCTCTCACGCCACACCCCCACTTTGTCACGCTGAGAACTGAGAAACGCCAAAAACTCAATTCCGGTCCAGTTTATTATTATAAAAATACAAGTATTGATATAAATCCAGTCAACGTTTTCACCGCAACCCGTGGTATTACACACAGGGACATGCCCGTTTGTTATCCAGTCCGTATTTTTCACACCAACCTTCTCTATGCCTGTAAACTCTGTGTAGCGGGAGAAGATGGAGCAGCCCGGTGTGTGCCACCTCCCAAATTAAAAAAGATAAAGAAAACAGGTGAACCGCACTGGTAAAACTAACAAACATGTTAGAAAGAAAGAAGAAAGAGATGTATGGAGCAGAGAAATTAAGAAGGGAAAATCAAAAAGTTTGATGCAGCCAAATGAGTTCAAAAAACAGATATTTTCTGAGATGAAGGGGCCGAGGTCAGGCTGAAGTCAGCTGCACAAATTATGTTTTTAATCAAAGTTTAAAAAATAACTGTTCTCACAAGGATACACTGCACGTGCAGCACATCACCTGCAACAGCTGGATCAGTGTCAGAGCCATGTTAAATAAAGAGGTAGCCCGGCTATTTCTAAAGCAGGGCTGCAGGCCAGAATTTATAACAAAGAAATACAAAGATACAGCGGGTAAAATAAGTATTGAACACGTCACCATTTTT
>NW_013953185.1:38299-41536 GCF_001266775.1 Austrofundulus limnaeus
TTGTATGTATGGATCTCTTGGGTTGTTACTGACATCAGGTGAAAATTTCATATCATTAGCACCACATGTTTACTGAGAAAAATGGTGACGTGTTCAATACTTATTTTACCCGCTGTATATGAAATAAACAACTTCCTCCAAGCACTAACATCATGTTTTTTAACAGAGGCAGATATACGATATTTTTTCTGTTTTTGCACCTTTATTATTCAATACTTGATTTACTTTGATGTTTTTAATGGTTTTTGTTGTTTTTAAGAAATAAATTAATAAACACTCACAGCTACTTATGCCAATCTACTTCTGAAACCTCAAACAGCAACCCCAGCTGCAAATGACTGTTTTCTTCTATTCCCGTGGAATTCAGGGATTAAAATAATATTTTTAAAATGGCACGGCTTTTATGTGGGGGTCCTTGGAATTTTTCAATCTTGTAAGCCTTCCCCAGACCCAAAATGTTTGAGAACCTTCCACTGGACCKATAGAAATCTCACCAAGTGTTTACTTCTGTAAAAGTCTGTTTAACAACCTGTTAAAACACACCAGAAAGCAGGAAATGGCATCTAATTCAGTCAAAAATTTTTGGGGGAGGACCCCCAGACCCCCCACCAGAGTGATTTTACACACTGTTTTATCCTTCATTAAATGTTATACAGCCCTGATCATAATTGTTGGCAACAGTTCAAATAGGTAAATTGGACGATGACGTTATTTAGCAACTTTTAGGGATGGCCAAAAGCAACTTCTGACAACAGTGTTCAGCGGCTCGAAATCTCACTCCAAGCTCAGGTCAACTCTTGCGAGCCCTGCACCATCCCAGTTTGCCACTCTGCRGGCATTCTTCCAGTCCTTCATGTGACACTGAAGAGGCATGTCAGCCATGACAGCCCCACAGTGTCTAGGGCGTTTAGAATCTCTAGATGGATCTTGYCTACTCCTGGCAAGTGACCTCTGCCAAGGTTATGGACACAACCAGCACTGAGTCCTCAGACTCTGTCGCCTCAAAAACATTTCTGGACTTTGTTGTTTGCTTTCAAAACGTTCAATAAATTCAGTGCTTCTTATTCAAAAGTAAGTTTCCAAAGAGTTACATATCCAACATAACAAAGATCATTTCCTGGGTCTAAATGAGTGCAGGCTTGCTGGCACTATATGTAGGAGTGGGCTGCTTGGCTGGGGAACAAATACCACTGAGTTAAACAGCATAAGCAAATAACATCCTGGATTTCACAGCGACCACAGACATCATATTCAACTTCAGCTGATTTCAGTGATTAAAAGGAAACAGCTTGACATATTTCAACATGCTGTCAGCTAAATTGAACTGTTTTTGTTCTTTCCATTCTGGTTTGTTGACATCTCACCCTGCTTAGGAAAACCGAGTCATGGATTTCTCGTGACAACACAGACAATCTAACATGTTTTCCTAAAATACTTCTCGCACGTGTTCAGCTCCATGGTGAGAGAACTCTGTTGAGCAAAATTAAGCAAAAATATTCTTTCAACATTAACAGTGTTGGCTGTGTCAGTGCATACCCATAACTACCGAAGACACGCTGAGATTCGACCGCTAAATGTCATGTCGTGCCGTTGGGAGTTGCAACAAATGATTCGGATTACTTTAACACTCATTCACCAAAATATATTATAATCTCAGTTCTATATGTGTTGCAGTGGAAGTGTTAGATGGTTGTTTCCTACATCAGCACCGAAAGAGATGTACAGTAAATTAGTGAAAGGTTGAAGGTTCGACTGTCCTGTAGTAAAGTAAAAAAACAAAAAAAAAAACAAAACAAAAAAAAAAACAAGCTGTTGAATGATTCCCTTCTTTGTATAGGGAAGTCTCTTACTGACCACTGTCAGGCTCAGACATGATTTAGTGAGAGTGCAATCTTAGCTATGAGGATAATTTCAGTGGGGATCATTTTTTAGGTTTTGGTTATTCTAAAATTAACTTTACTGCCTGCAACAGATTAAATGAGCAAACAATCCAGCACCCAAAAAAACATTTTTTCTTAAATAGTTTCATTTAATTTACTTCTCGTTTGTTTTGAAAAATTGTACCGATGTTAAGGATTTATGTAGTAAAAAAAGTTATTCTATTCAACTGTACAAATTTCTTTAACAAAACAAGAAAATGAAATGTCAAACTGTCGTGGAAGGAAGAACTATTAGAAATCATGTATTGTGGACCTACTAGTAATACTATGAAGCTGATTATAAACTCAGTCAGCCCAGGGTTTTCTGGCCCTGGATATGAGTTTATATAGTTTATGTAGAGTTGCCTCAGACGAGGTGTTACAATCATAAAGATGGAAGGTAATCTAAAATAAATCTATAAAATAGAATAGGTGAATGAAAAGATTAAGACACCACAGCGAACCTACTAAAATAGGGCTATTCGCTAAAACTTAGACAAGAAGGGCATTGATGTGAAACATCCAGGAAGCCAAGGATACCTGCTGGAGCTGGGCAACACTTTTGTAAAGTTGGGGTTAGCTGTTCATGGGACCACTAAAACCTCTTCACAGTTGGGTTTCATGGAAGTAAGCAAAAAAAAAAAAAGGCTCACTATTTGGATTTTGTTAAAAGACTCTAGCCAAATGTGGAGGAAGGTCCTGTGGTCAGATAAAACTTCAACTGAACTTTTGGGCCATCAAGGACCGTGCCATGCCCAGCACATATACAACTGTGTAGATTCAGGGTTTTGCTGTCAGTTCACATTTGTTGCCTGTTCTTGAGAAATGGGGAAGAGCCAGCTACCTACAGCTATCCTGACTTGACTAATGAGCTCCTGCAGTATTTAAGGTGGTTAAATCTATTGTAAATCAGCTTAGCATGTTAGCTTTAGYGTTAGACCCGATGCTATCACCATATATATGTATTAGTTCAGCGCTACACATTCTCCTCTCATCACTGAGGTCCTCCATCCATATSACAGAGAGGGGAACGCAAAATTGACTCAGCCTGCAACTGAAAATATGGATGGAGGACCTCAGTTTAGCTTGTTTGTCGCGCTAGCGCTGAGCTAATACATATAAGGCAAAAAGGAAAAAAAAGAAGAAATGCAATGGGGAAGATTGAAAGACAGACTAGATACTATATGTGAAACACGAATCAAGAAAACACAAAACACACCCAACATCCATCTGGACACCTGCAAAAATGGAGAAAACAAAAACACAGCAAAAATTAACGTGCATATCATAATAATTATAACTTGGCTGATATATATAC
>NW_013953185.1:47771-49229 GCF_001266775.1 Austrofundulus limnaeus
GTCAATAGCACCTCTAGTAATATATTTACTGAGAAAAATGTTGACGTGTTCAATACTTATTTTACCTGCTGTATGTTTTAACAAATGGTTAGTTAACGGTGAAAGGTTATTATGAAAGATTTGTTACTCTGTAAATTCCTCATCAGGCCCATTGAGTTGTAACAACAAGAGAAAGTTTTTCTGTAAGAACTGAGATCARTCATGCTGATAAATCAGGGTTTTAGCTCAAAGTGGCTTGTGTGAACAAATATTATTTGCCAGCTATGCACACAGCTTATTCCTGGGCACAGAGTGCTAAAATGTGAGGACCTGGTTCCATTCCTCAACTTAATGAATATTAAAGGCATCGTTATATCTTATTATTAATTCATTGTGTATTCATTCCTTCAGGTGCACTTTACCAAGAGTATTGTGCAGTTTGCGGTGCTCATGGAATGCTCAGACAGCCCAACACTTCAAACTCCTGCAGGATCAACATGTTTCACTGGCTGCTCTGTTAAGAACATAAACTAATCTGTCCAAATAAATTCTACTGACCGAGGCAGCAAAGAGTAACTCTCACTTGGTCTCATTTCTTCCTCGTTGGCTCACATGTAGTGGTTTTTTTAGGTCATGTGTGTGTTCCCTGGTCTTCATGCTTTCGCTCCATGAGGTGTGTGTGCGAACAGTGCGTTGTGATTAATATCTGCTGCCACATGCAGCTACTATCGCTGCAGCAAATCCTATGAAAAAGAAGTTGGTCCTCATTGATTCTATCCTGCCTGCACTCAGATTAATGATCATACTGAAATGAAAATAAAGTCAAACGAGCGACTCTCTCTCTCTCTCCTTTTTTTGTGTGGAGGCAAGTGCAGGGTTTTTGACTATCCGAACTACAAAAACACAGATGTTGAACAGCACAGCGCTAACTACCTGCTTCGCCTCGGGTTGTTTTACTTTCTAAACCAGCTGTGGGTAAACAGTGTGAGGAGGAGAGATACAGACAGCCCGCGGAAACAACTTCCTCTAGTGGCCACCAGCGTTCAGTAAAGTGCCAGAGCTTTCCTCCAGGCTCCATGGAACAGACAACGCAAGAGAAGTAAAGATCCACATTACATTGCTTTATTTTCTTCCTCTTTAAAATTAGCTTCATTTGTTATCTGAAAACTGTTCCTGTTCCTAGCAAAACAAAGTCTATGAGGAACTTGCTGTGGGTCTTCTGTGCAGATAAGGGTCTTTTTCTGCATTATGTATAGTTTTACTCAACATCACCCAGTTGGACATTTATATATGTATTATTTGGGAAAAAAAGACAAAATAGGAAAACAATAGTTTACGAAGTTTTAGTATTGCTCATATCGTAAAAAAAATTGTTGAATGAACATTAAAAAGTAATTATGATGATCTATCTATCTATCTATCTATCTATCTATCTATCTATCTATCTATCTATCTATCTATCTATCTATCTATCTATCT
>NW_013953185.1:49239-53748 GCF_001266775.1 Austrofundulus limnaeus
CTCTCTCTCTCTCTCTCTCTCTCTCTCTCTCTCTCTCTCTCTCAGGCGGGATGGATTAGGATCCACACACACACACACACACACTTGTTTTTATATCTTTGTGGGGCCCATCAATTGACTTCCATTCATTTTTTTGGTAATTTTATATCCTAACCCTGACCACCAACCCTAAGGCTAACCTCACAGGTACCTACCTGACCCTAAAACTAACCTCACAGGTACCTACCTGACCCTAAAGCTAACCTCACAGGTACCTACCTGACCCTAAAACTAACCTAAACTCAATTCACACCTTGGTCCTAAACCCAACCCCCACACCCAAAATCAGCCTCCGAAGTTGTGGGGCCCAGGCTATGGGCCCCACAAGGAGCACCCGGACCCCACGATGCTGCGTTTTCCTTAAATATGGGCCCCACAATGTAGGAAAAACAAGGACACACACACACACACACACACACACACACAAATCGTAAAATATGGAATATAATGTGTGCTGACTGGACAGAACACCGGTACCAGTATTATAGATCTACGCAGTTCAGCCAAGTAGTAGTAAAGGTAATTTTACTGTTGTCCATCATATTTACAACCTCCCATAATGTTATACTAACATAAAAAATATATAATAATTTGTTAGAACAGCAAATTTGTCTTTTCGTGGGTTTACCCAATATAAGGTTGTCAAAATCTAGCATAATGATAGCTAACCTATTCTCCACATCTCCACCATTTTTTTAAATAAAAAATATTTTAATGACCCGTAAAGTGTGATAACGTTGATCTTGTGATCTTGTTGTTGTAGTGTTGACAATTTATGGCAAAATATTGCATCTCTTTTTGATATTCCTTGCCTGACTGTATGCTGCATCTCCTTTTTACCACCATTCATGGATGTTCCCGAGTCAAAACTCAATGCATAGCAATGACACCTGTGCAGCGCACAATAAGTCACGTGATGTCCAATCCATTATGGGGCAACCATCAAATGTAGATCACAAGTGGTTCCCAAAATTGGGGTTAGGTTAAACACCAAATCAGGATCCTTAGATAATCTCCAGATAATAATTTACATTTAATGATTGCTCGTTATTTTTTCCATTGTTGTTAAAAAATAAAAAAATAAAAAGATGAAGATATTAAACATATTTTTGTGGTTGTCAAAATGTGTAGTTATCCCCCTCTTGTAACAGTTTTATTAAACAACAGTGGTTTGTGTTACAAGACTTTATCTATATCACTTTGTGGGTCAGAAGCTAAAAGTTGAGAAATCAATGACATAGAGAGGTGAAGATAAGAGTGCAGGCAGGGCAGAGTGAATGAAGACGTGTGTCAGGGGTGATGTGTGACAGAATGAGAGCTGCGAGAGTAAAAGGGAAGGTTTATGAGATGGTAGCAAGAGCTGATATGATGTTTGGTTTGGAAATGGCACTGGCACAAAGACAATAGAACGAGTTAAAGATGTTATGATTTTTACTGGGATTGACCAAAATAGACACAATTATAGATAAGTATATCAGAGGCATAGGTGGAGCATTTTGGAGACAAAGTCAGAGAGGCAAGGCTGACATGATTTGAACATACAGTAGGCAGAGGAGAATCACAGTGGACATGTTGGACAAATTRTGATGAACATGGAACTGCCAGGGAGGAGGAAAAGAGGACGGTTCATGGACATAGTGAAGGAGGATCTGCAGAGGGTTGGTGAGATTGAGGAGAGGAGATAGTAAGATAGAGGCAGACCATAGGAAGCAGTCAAAAGAAGAACTAATTTAAAATAATGAAAAATATGAAAAAAWATATATATATATGAATATATGAATATGTTTGGTTTGAAATGATCCAAAACTTGCTTTGCCCCTTGGAAAATTCTCCCAGTTTGCTACAACAACAAAAAAGCCACAAACAGAGAATTCCCTCCTAACACCTTATCAGCTGTGATCAGAACTTTACTTGATGAAAGACAGATGAATGCTTTGTGGTCCAGTCCTGCTGTATTAAAGAAGCCATGTAGAAAAAAAAACCCCACTGTATTACATGTCACCATGTCATTATTTGCTGAAATCAGATTATTTTTTATAAATCATTAATTTAGTTTTAATTTTGTCAATTTCTTGGCAGCAGGTTTGCTCAGTCAGTTGAGATGCATCTACTTGTCCTGTTTTATGGTGCAGWATGTGTTTCACTGTGTTGGAAGGACTGTGAGATAATTGAGAATTCCATTTGATATTTTCTGAGTGTGAATRCAGGTGTCCCCTGGGCTGACACGCTCTCCTTCAGTTGACCCTTTATTGTGTGTCTACGCTGATTTAGGAAAAGGTCACTGATTCTGTAACGCCTTGTAACTCTGATCGATGTTTGTCTCTTTGCGCTGCGGTGTGCAAGTGTGTTTGTGCACTGATGCTTTGGGTACCGGAGAGCAGAGACATGCAGCCTTAGTTATATTTTTACCTCTTCCTCCACTTGATCCGTGGCCCTCCTCTGCCTCTGCCTCTCCACATCGTGTCTCTGTGTGCTCGCTCGCTTCAAGAATTAATCCTGCAGTAGTCGCTAGCCCTCCTGCTATAAATACATCCACARCACACCAGTAGCAGCAGCTTCTGATGCACAGAGACAGCTTCCCGTGTCTGAAGCTGCAGAGCCACAACACAGGAAAACCCRACTGATCTCTGGGCCAGTCTTTTCTAAACAGTCAAATCCTCCCTTGGCTTTGGCTGGTTTTCAGCCATTCTGAAGAGTCTGAAGTAATTAGAACCCAAATACTCGTCGAGGTATTTAGGGTCTAATTGAACCCCCCTGGGGTCCACGCTCGGAGGGATGTTTTGACCAACACGCTGCCTGCGTGAAATTCTCTCTCCCAGTTTTGCTAATGATTCCTGCAAAATCTGTGTGTGATAAAAAAGTGAGGGCTTTTTATGTGAGTGTGAGTGAGGTTGTGTAACCACCTCACACACACTTCCACAGGRCTCCCGTAGGTGTCTCCTCACTGACGTGGAACTGAATGTCGTGCCAAGATGAAAGAGGAGGGGAGTTCTGGAACAAATCCAGCGCTCTGTATCCTTTGCTTGCACTGATTTGAGCAGAGGATTACACAGCACACAACAGTGAGGAAGGACACCTGGCCAGCTGAGGTGTTTGTCATCATGTTTAAATCACACTCAAGGGACTCGGCAATTTCAGCGAAATATGTTCCTGATTTGTGTTTTCTCTTCTTTCAGTTTCACACAAATGCTTTTGWATGCCAGCAAAAGGCACCTTAGCTTCTCTGATGCACCTGTCAAGTAATGAAGGCTTTCTGCATCCTCCCCTCCCTCATCTTCTCTTGCTACTTTTTTTTTTCAAACTCCTTTTTCATTTTTTCTAACTCTCCTGGAGTGGAAAGTGAAACACTGATTGTACAGCCAGGAGGGTTGTGGGTGCCATCTTCGTCAGCCTCCAAAACCAGTGAAGGAAGAAGAACAACAAAAAAAGGGGGGAAATAAAGTAAAAGCAGAAGCTCGGTTGGAGAGCCGAGTGGGATTTCAGAGAGCATTTTTAAGAGGTGAGAACGAAGAATTTCACTGGCCAAAAACTTTACTTTCAGACATTCCCCCCACCACATTTTGCTGCTACACCTCATCCCTCTCTCAGTTCCTCAGGGAGCAGACATTTCCAAACTCACACAGTTTGATCTTCATCTTAACTTCTGTCAAAACTTTTTTTTTTATTATCACAGGTGTAAAAGGATCTTATGTCTGTAAAGGCTGTAAGCTGTAGGTAAACTTTCTACAATCTCAAAGGCTATATTCACACTGCAGGCAAATGCGACCCAAATCAGATTTTTTTTGCCCCATGTGACCCATATCTGATTTTTTTTTATGACAGTCTGAACGCGACAAATCCAATTTTTTAAAATCTGGCCCAGAATGTTTCAGTATGTGGTTCTAAATCGGATGCATAGCTGATGTTTTCAAAGTGACTGCAGTGTGAACGCTCATGTCACATTCCATCCGACTTTTTCGTCAGTGAGGTGGGGATGAAGGATCGAAAAGACACTAACCTCAAGTCTCGCTGTTTAAATCTGTAGCTCCATGTGTTTACAGCTCCAAAACACAAGTCCTGTTRCTTCATCTTTTTACTTTTGATTTTCCATGTAGATAGTRTGATAATAACGGCGTACAGCCTGGGTCGCGGAGCATATAGATCCTAAAGTTACTCGGTCCATACYTTATTTCCAGCTCGTTATTTTGTTCCAAAAATAAAATGCTTCACCGGAGCATCCGGTCAGAGGTGAGTTCAGATATAAACACTGAATTAAATAAGCTTGTCAGATTATTTAATTGGCTCTGATTAAATAACTTTGGATTCGATGTGCAAAAAGTAGCATCAGTGTAGCATATGTAAACAAACAAGCCGGCTGAATGAGAAGTCACATCTTTTACGGTGCATGCGTGTCACATCAGTGCTGTGTAGCGTTCACACTGGAGTCAGATGGAGGTCACATTTAAAACGTAATGTGAACGTTCACAAAAG
>NW_013953185.1:53936-56572 GCF_001266775.1 Austrofundulus limnaeus
TACATATTAATATGTAACCAATAAATTTCACATAAACTCTACTTTATAACAGCAAGTGTTTAGAAAAAAGCAAACGTCAAAACATAAGGTTGAGTTGGCWCTACCCATGTGAAGAGCATATAATGCAGAAATTATGTATAAGATGGAATATAACTGATTTGTCAATGAATGCATTATAAAAATGAGTTAAAAGACGTCAATAGATCCAAACTCATATTTACCAAGCTGTAGTTTTATTCTGATAGAGTACAACATGAAGTTATACACTTGTTCAGTTGTAAAGATGTCTGTATAAAAAGATAAAAATTTTCTCAAGATTCATTTTGTCCCTTGACAGCAGAAATTTCTCTGAAAACCCTGAAAATTGTGCAGCCGAAAAACAAGATGCCAAAAGCAGTTCATCTTAATGTTTGTCATAATTTCTCTACTCCTTGATTAGAAATGTCTTATTCATCCAAATAAAATTAAAATTCAGCTCATTAAAGCATTTTGGACCACTGACAGCTAGCCAAAAACAAATCGCTCAGTCCAAGTATGATGCCTCCAGAACTGGCTCCAACAAAATCATCCCAGTCCAGAGGCCAGATACAGAAACTCTCTGTACTTTCATGAATAAAAAGTATGTAWGCACAAAGACTGAATTTGCATTTTTTTTCACCTAATTTATAAAGCATGTATATGGATGATTCTATTTTCCAATTCTAATTATCATTGCTCGGTTGTTTGCATATAAAACGCTGTTTTAACCCAAATTAAATAGACCCAACAATAAAAGCAAAGAAAAAGCAGAAAATCTCTGAATGTAGAAATGACATTTAATTKAAAGGGGGGAAAGAAATTCTTTCTCATTAATGAACAGAATAACAACTTCCGGATGGTGAAAAGAAACAGAAGTGATTAAATCAGTGAAGTCAAAGGGAAGGACCCTGTCAAGGTAATCTGAGGCAACTCAACATTATCCTGACAYGTGACCATTAAGCCCTGCTACACTTATTTACTGTACACAAAATTAGAAATAAACTTCCACTCTTTAAAAAATGAAATCATTTGTTTTTTGTACTATTTTTTCTCCCACTTCCTGTCTGATCAAGCTTAATGTGCTTTAAGAATATGGGTGCACATGTTCTCCTGGATGATGGCAATTAATACTGTATTAAATGGACTGTCCTTATATAGCACCTTTCTATCCAACYGGGACACTGAAAGGGCTTTACAAACACATCCACGCAGCATTCTACTAAATCTCTCTACAGAGCTAATCTGTATCATTCTAAAGAGACTACTCCGTGATTTATATCACACTCATACACTGATGGGACACACATTAGAGGCAGTGGGGGTTCAGTGTGTTGCCCAGGGACACTTTGACATGTGACTGAATAGCAGGGAATCATACTACCAACTCATGCATTGGAGGGCGACACCTCTAACCACTCAGCCACAGTTGACCTGTGAAAAGGAAAGAGAAAGAAAATGATGTCTTCATAGATTTTGTGTATTTACAGAAACCTAAATAGGACAGTTTTGTGGCCAAACTGGCCTAAAYCGACAGCCAAAACCTGACTAAATCAGGCCAAAACATAGCCCATGAGAGGTCTGTGAGCTGTGCCAACACTGGTTAACTGGCTCATCTGGCTAGTTGATTTTCTGGCTGTTCTAATAAAAATGTTAACAGATTCTGGAATTGTTGTTGAAGATGAACATAATGCTTTATTTTTCAAAATTCATTATTTTGAAAGGAAATTTTGGTCTGAGGAAATGCACCATTATGTTTACTAACCAACTAAAGCTGTGTGTTGTTTGATGCTGTGGTAAAAAATATATAAACTTTGTGTATGAAAGATAAGGTTGGTTATATGAGAGAAAACAAAAAATTTAACCTGCTTTCTATGTGCTGCTGGCTATAGTGGGGGAGAAAAAAATCAAGCTTGTAAAGCAAAACAATATTGTAAAAGATATTAAAATGCTTTACTACTAACATTTACCAATTGTGTAACTATTTCATATTTCAGATAAAATAGCTCTCTTATCCTTTGGTAGCATTTCTGTATGATATTGATTGGTTGAGTCATACTGGTAGTTTAAACATTTTTTTATTACAGTATTACTTTGCTTGCAAAATAGTAATTTTTGCATTCTTGTCAGTATTGTGTAGACAAAACTCAGTCAGATATAAACGCTTTAACAAAATAAKAAAAATGGTCAGACACAGGTGTGGGACTAAAATGAGTGAAAAGACAGACAATTTAAAAAGAAAAGCATAGAAAATTGTTGCTCAGTGCTACAAAAGATTACAAGAAAGTCCACTCTTAAAAAAATTAAATAGTTACTTCAAATTATTAAAGAATGTGGGATGGTTGAAGACTTTTACACAGCACTGTACATTTGTAAATTAAATGTAGGAGAAACTCTACAGCTGAGTGCAATGCAGTGTTGTGCATTGGCTTGAAAACTGTCAGATTTATCGATATTTGTTTTATTGTTGTTCATTTCGTTGACTGATGTTGGTCTCTGAGGATAAACAAAAAAACAAGAAAAATCTTCATTAAGTTGATATGCAACAAGCAAGGCCGGATTAACCATATGGGCAATTGGGCAACTGCCCAGGGGCCCACGGTCTCTAAAGGGCCCTGGGC
>NW_013953185.1:62386-65782 GCF_001266775.1 Austrofundulus limnaeus
CAATGTAGTAGTTCATAATTACCAGATTATACTGATGTATTTTGTTTTTATAGCATCATGTGAAGGAGTGTCCTTGACAAGAGGACATAGTAGTGTATTTGTAGTTCTATGAGCATTTGTACATCAAAATACACTTAGAATTTGAAGTATTGAGTATATTTACTATATATTGCAATAATTTACTCTGTATTTTGCCAGACTGGTAATCCTGGGGTCGTAATGATGGGGCCCTTGAATGTTGTTGCCCAGGGTACAGCGAAGTGTTAATCCGGCCCTGGCAACAAGGATGACAAATAAAATGTCTGACAACTGTCTTTGACCTCCCTGTGGTATTTATTGAACCATCAGAAAGCATTAGTATGAACCACACTGACTCACCAAGTATAGATCCTTTTAAGATGAAACTTAAAAGGCAGCATAAGAACTTACATAACTGAAAAATGAAGAACTCTAATGAGAAGAGTTTAAAACATTCAGCGCTGTAGCTGGCAGCTATGTAGGCGTGTTCGTGTGGGTACAGAGCTTTTGTTGTTGTGGCTGAAAATCTTTGTTCCATTCATAACCTAATGTTAGTTGCAAGGGATTTATTTTGATTAGCACTTGCTACTTGGTTGTTGGCTTTGGCAGAGACAAAAGGCAGGACATTTAAAACTATTCTTATAGTCATCAGAATACTTATGTGTTGTTCACCACATGGTGGAACTTTATTGTTCTTCCTTTAAACTCACTAATAAGAGTCGACGCATTAAGGTTTTTTAATAGTTGATGCCAATTTTCAGAAAACAAAAGTTGTACTACATCTATTGTGTCTATATGAAGCTGATTTGTTTGTTTTAGACCTGTAGACCTAACATCATGTTGCAATTTAGTGGATCCTGCAAAATAAAATAAAAAAGCTGATTGATTATTATTCAAACCTTATTAGCTGCCTACACTTAAAAGAGTAAAATTGTCCATATCTGGTCTAAAAAGTATTGTTTCCTATCAGTTATTTAGACAATGATACATGTAAGAAATAAGCATCTAGGATGAGAGTACTAGGAAAGACAAGGGTTTAGATAAAAGAATAGTTTGAGTACCTGAGCTGCATTTTACTGCAATTCTGCTGCAATTAACTTTAGCTACACATGGGTGATTATACAGCTTTCAACTCTATCAGTGCTGGGTGAAGCATTATATAAGTGCAATGTTAAGAAAACCTATAGCCCTGCTTCCATTATAAGCTATTGCTGAACTGAAAGCTTACACCTGTTGTCTTTCTTTACTATTGGTGAGACAGAAATCTTGGACAAGCAAAAAGACAAATCTGTGTAAATTCCCATAATCTAGTTTGCATATGTGGTCAACAGCTAAGTAACCTTAGAGTAACCACATTACTGTTGTAACCACAAGACATTTAGTTTGAAGGGAAAGGAAGTAACGAGTCCTGCTGTCATCTTGATGTTGCTGCCTGAGTAACACTGCATATTATTGTGTTGCGCTGTAGTTTACCCAGTATGAGCACACCCATAAGTCTCAGCTACTACCATTAGTTCAAAATATCACAAGCACCATTCATACATTACACCAATAACATGGCTACAAAAAAAGAAAGAAAGAAAAATAGCCAGTCTAGCAGTGAACAAGGAACACAACATGTACCGTTTGCATAGTGCAGTATGAGACCATGTAATGTTATTTATGGGTCACAGCTAGGGGCGTTTTGGTAGTGAGATGTGTTATATTATGTGACATTTCAAAGTTGCTGCATTTAATCCAAGGAATTTATGAGCAAGTCTGAAGCTACAAGGTGATCACAATGTGTGTTATAGTAACAAACACGCAAAAGGGTTATGTTTTGGTGATTTCCTACAGCCATATGTCTCATAACATCATCGAAGGACAAGTCAGAAAAGCGAAGGTGTGCATGGTTTAAACAAACATGGTTTGGGATTTGTTCATGTTGTACAGAAATAAGCACTTATGGCATGAAAGGCTTCTTCACCATGATAAGGTTATTATTAAAATRGTTTGGTGGTGAATAAAACAACCCTGTGTCAACGTAGTCATTTCCTTTTAACTGACTTAGGTTTGACTGATCAATTTACTGATCTTATTGACAGTCAACACAGATTCATTAGGGTTCAACATGATTTTAAGTAATGGATCATTTAGTATAAAGCGTAGAACCAAATCCAAGCACTAATTTCTTGAAAACAGCGATAGATCAACTCCCGACTAACTACGTGTGCTAAAAGTTAACGATTTACTCACACTGAAAGTGCCAATTACTGATGAGTAAGATAAGTGATAATCARAAAGAAATGGCAAGAGCAGAGAGACAGTGAAAGGAAGTGAGTCTGAGGTGTGAGTAGACAACTCAGTGCAAAGTCTGCTTCTAATGAGGATCTGTGTTCAAGTTGTTAAGCACAAAGAACAAAGAATACCCTTTATTGAGGTCAGACTACCACTCAGTTCTCTGTTGCAGATTGCTACACCAAACAAAGTACCGTCAGGTTAACAAAGCTATTGCTTTTCTTTACTATGCACCTTTTGTTTCGCTACTAATGGCCTCCTCTTTATGGAAAGCTCACGGATTGTATAAAAAGAAAAGCCTTAAATGTATTTATTTTATTGCGTCTGTGTAAAAAACCGTAATACTCCTTTATATTCTGAGTTCCATCACTGTTGCATTGACTTACAGCCATTAAACCAGGAATGTGACGCTAACAGAGCCTACAGTTAAGAAGAGCAAATGAGCTGCAGTCGAATCTTCTTGGTCCTGGATCATGCATAATTTAGCAAACTGCACCTATTTTTTWAWYYWKWWYMWTTTWWKGRWTTKKWAAAAAGGGGTCCTTTGTAGCACAAACAGAAATGTTCTTCTGGTTTGAACACAAGTTCCATTAGAAAAGCTAAAAACAATAAAGATGACTTTATGGCTTCATTTGAAACCTGATGATGAGTTAATTTGTCTATGAAAAAGAACACAGTGCTCTTATAACCCGAGTTAAATTAATATTTTCAGCACTTTTCTAACGCTGTTATTATCCTGGGAAGAAAATCTATAACAAAATGTTACGGTGCTGCAAACATTTATTAGAAAGGGACTAAATATCATATAATGACTGGAAAGTGTGTCTGAGGTGTCTGTCAGATGTTTGCATTTCGAGAGAAGCCATATGATCCTAATATGAATATCAGAGCAGATTTGAAGCTTTTTGAACTGTCTGTAAAGCTCTGTTCGCTGAAGTTGTGGTTTGGGCTTTCTCTGGAAGAACTATTAAGCACTCTCCAGTTACCTACAACCTGGTTTCTCTGAGTAACTGGATTACTTCAATGTAAATGAACACATTGCGTGTGTCTGCAGGCCTGGCCTGATAGCTGACTGTGTGTGTGTGTGTGTGTGTGTGTGTG
>NW_013953185.1:67138-72183 GCF_001266775.1 Austrofundulus limnaeus
GCTAAGTTCAGGTCTTGGTTGTGCTTGAGCACCTGCTGATGTTATTTTCTCACAGTGACAATATTTCTTCTGTCATTATGTTTGTTTGAGAAGCATATCAAGTTGTCCCAAGAGAGCAAATTTGTCCATCACTTGTTTGTGCAGTAAAAACCAATTATGGTAGATAATTACGGCAGCTTCAGAGAACAGCTTGTCTCAGTGAAGATGGATGGGAAACACAATGACTCTGTCAGTGTCACACTCACTTCATTAGGCATGGTGGTTTGCTCTTCATGATTCGTCCTGTTGACTGGCCAGTTGCTTCAGTTCCAGGGTTTCCAACTTTTGTGTGGAGCTTGAAGTGAAATTTAATGGTGATAGTGGGGTACTTAGCCTGGACCTTGCCTTCCTATGCAGTTCCRCTCAATTCTAGTTTCCCTTGACTGCTTYGTCTGGGATTTCTCCCATAGACAAGGATTTCTTTAGGAGAATTTTCATCCAAACGGAGAACAGAAGGTGGCGTTTTGAGCAAYGTCGATTTTCTGCGCAGTCTGCATGTTAGTTTAGCAATGACAGTGGAGGAAGTGAATGAAGCCAGTTGATAAGGCTTCCAAATTAAAWTAAATTTGTCTGWCAAAGCCTRCAGCTCTCATTTACAGTCATCTCGTTCGGCTCCGTGATTCTCTCCCCTCAGTAGGGTTGTTTACAGTGCACACAATTTTTGGTTAGYTTCTTAGCTTAGCCTCCTTCACAGTGGAGCTGGCGCACACATACGTCATGGCCAACCGATCCAATCGTTTTAAACTTCAGTAGAGGCCATGCCTCCAGCAAGAATCGCTTCTCTATAGCTGAGAGTCCAGACCCTCATACAAAGCAAAGCGAAGGAAAATGGTCTGGTTTTTATCCGACTATGGGGTATTATTATATTAAAAAAATTAAACAGAACAAACAAAAAATAAAAAGAAAAGAAAAGAAAAACAGTCCAGTTTCTGAAATACTCTAATGCTAGATACCTGATTTGGTTGTTTGTTGTTGTGTATAGTTAATTAGCTAATTAGTAAATTAAAATAGTTTTGATGGATGAATGGAGTGATGTTGAGTGACTGGCCTTCAATTCAAATTTTCTTCATCTGTGTTTGTTTTTTCCGAGTCAACTTACCACACAGATTCACTGTAAACACTGACTTGAACAGTTATAAACATAATCAGCTGCTGCTCATAGTGTTAAAGCATTAGCATTTCATTCTTCTTTATGCCTTTAAATGGGATAAACAGGTGCATTTTAATGGCATATTGTATGTGTCTAGAAATAAACCGATTCTAATTTTTTTTCTTTTCCTTAATCATCCTTTTACTGGGCTGCTCTGTGAGACAGTTGCAAATGTATACAAGACTTAGATAATGAAGCAGCAGTAAACAGGAGGGAAAACAAGATGCAAAAATAAAAATTTGTAAAACATTTTTCTTTTCAAATGTTTGAGATGCACAGCACAGACTGCATGTAAATGGCAAGCAACATATATATCAGTGGATGGAAGTGTGAAAAAAGCATCTCTTATCAGTTCATGGACCTGCTTTGTAGCAGTAAATACCGTCTCGCAAAAGTTTTGCAAGCTGCTCACATTGAAATCTGTAGACAATTGAAGTTGCACATWTCTTAGATGCATCTCTAAAGTTTTTCAGAACTGCAGAACATGAGTTAATATAATTTTCATTTTTCTTCTTAAACCTTTTTTTTAATCAGAAATGGTAGTAACAACCTGACTAGTTGTCCCTCAGGTGTCAGCTGTATTTTACACCACACAGACCTGCTATCCTGGTGAGCAGCTGGTCTGATAAAAGTGCACATTTTAGGTCATGTTACTGGCAAAGGACTTAGGTGGTGATGATATACACCAGACCTGAGTGCTGGACTTATGTTTCCACACCGGACACTAACGCACTTACACACACTTTGGTAGAGACAAATGTGTTCAGGGACAAAGCAGCCAGCTATTATATCAACCCACTTCAAATCACAAATAGTATCAATAATTCACACACATCTTTATAATCACTTTCTGCCCTTTTTTGCTTCCTGCTTCACCTTTCTCCTCCTCCTAGCTGAGCTCGTTATCTCGGTCTTGATCCGTCTCCAGCAGATCACAAGAACCCTAATCTGGATTTTCCTACAGGAGAACCTTAACCATCTAAAACAGTGGTCCTCWATCCTGGTCCTTGAGGAGCACTACCATGCATGTTTTTGTTGTTTTCTTGCTCTTCACTAGTTTTCCACATTTTACAGAAGCCTGTTAATCAGTCATCCATTCAAATTAGGTGCAATAAAGCAGAGAAGCAGAGTTGATCCAATAATAAATGTGATCATTTATTTACACAATCAAACAAAATCACTACAGTACACTTATTGGTGACAATTAATTTCCTATCAGAAGTTTAGAATCAATAACAACATCAGCACATGTCCCAACTTAACCAGTTATTAACCCAGCACTCAAATAGAAACAGCAAATATCGGTTTACATGTTAAATAAACCAGATATTTGAGGCACTTAACTTTGGTTGGCAAGGTAAATGTTTAAGAGAAATTGAGGAAGTAAGATGTTATCTTTCCTAACTTTTTTCTTAAATAAATGTGGAATTTTTAACCAGAAAGGCAGGCATCTCTCCGCCAACATCGATCAGACCAGTGACACTTAATAACAAAGCTAGCGTTACCTGAGATGACCAATGAGTCACAAGTCAGGTAGCAAGGGAGGTCGAACAGTGGGCAAGGCAACTTCCCAGTTCCTTCCTCACTTGGACCGTCCCTGGCACAAGTTACTCTTTCWGTGCCAGCTTAATCCATATCAGCCACAGGACAGGGGTGAAGCCAACTGGATCCCGGTTCCAAAATAAAACTTGCTCCCCACAGGAAGTCAAGACAAAGTTGCTTTGTGAGCTTTGAGCTCTTGTTTTGGGTCACACCAGGCGGGTGGGCCCGGCCGAGAAATCCGTGCTTTGGCTCATGGACGAATTACTCTGCCAGAAATGCTAGTTCTCCCAGAGGAGAGAACAGCTGATAAGTGTAGTGGACGGAAGGGAAGTCCGTCTCCTTCTGACATCTGGGCGGGAACCGTGTTAGTCATTTAAAGAGTTTTTTTTAGTTCCGCCCTCAGTCTGATATGTTGGTCAAAATGCAAAAATGCAAAAAAGATCGGTGTATTTTTATAATTACAAGTGAAAATTAATWATGAAATAAGTCATCATTTTTCACAAAACCCATTAATTTCATGTTTAGAATTTTTTTTAATTTAACATTCTTTACATCACTTCCCAGCTGGCTTTAGGTCTAAAATGTTTGCTTGGCATGTTCTATATATAGATATTGGGAAACATAGTAGCTGCAAATATTGGYTAATGATAAATAAACATTTTTTAAGCCAGCATCAAATTTGTTTTCAAACATAAAGCTGATCAGAGCTTATAATTTAAGTAATCGTGACTTGGCACATTTTGGCTGAATATTTATATTTCATGCAGTTTGTGCTTTTGTCAAGTTAATGACTGAAGTAGTGTAAACGGTCTGTACTTATATAGCACTTTTCTATCCATCCAGGACACTCAAAGCGCATAACACTACAATCTGTGTCCTCATTTACCCATTTACGCCCCCAGTGTACATATGTGTTTGTGTGTTCATCTATGTCCTTGCCTGTGTCAAACTGTAGTTACTCAGCTTCACTTCAGCACTTTTTCACTGAGATACATTTCACACCGATAGGGAAACTGACATGACAATAAACTCTCACACACAAACACACACCTGCACACATAAATGCATTCACATGAAGAAAAACAAAAGCACTGTCTTAGAGCCTAATGTCCGAGGGCTGCTGGTGTGATCTGAAATGCTGTGGTCAGATTCTTATCTGATCACAGCATTTCAGATAATTCCAGCTCCAGCACTGTACAACTGCGCTGGGATCAGCTGAAGAGGGAATGGGATCAAGACCCATGAGGTTAGAGTTTACTTGATTTAAAACAGCTACAAGGGCCTCTGAAACAGGTGTAATCCGTTAAACTTATGAAGTAGTTCAACTTATGAAGTAGGTTAAGAATGAAGTAGTTCAAGACATTATCTCCAAACAGTAGTGTCACTCAGGCGCGGCTGGTACATAAGGGTAAACAAAATGCATTCCCTACTGATACACAGTGCTCTGCTCCTCATAACAAACACACCCACRAAGTTCTGACTAATCACACAAAACAAACTGCGTAGGTCTAAGACAGAGTTCTAACTGGGGACAGTGTACAAGACAGGATGTCAGTGTGAGATGCGGAAGTTATACAATTTTCATCACACACAACTAAGTAGGACATAAAAATGGAAGTATTTATCAACTTCTGTTAAATCCATCATCAAGAAATGTGGGACATGTCTAAATCTACCAAGAGCAGGTGATCCCAACAAACTGAGTGACCATACAGGAAGAAGAGTCGTGAGAGAGGCCACCCTGAACCTATGAGCACTCTTAAGGAATTCAGTAYATCCCTTAAAATAGTTATTATTGCATATTTGACATTAAAATTGTGCGTCCCTTTTCAAACTAGTGCAGGGCGAAGGTTGTTTCATATTTTCAAGTTGTCTTGAACACAGCATTATCCTGTCCACATTTGGTGTAAAAAGATGTTAGTGTATGTTTGATACTGCAGTCGACAATTAGCATAGCATAGCAAAATACAGCTAGCCTAAAACTATAAAAAGGCAATGAAATTCACCCAAAAGAACTTTGATTGCTAAAATTCAACTCATAATTTATCTGAAAATACTTCTTTTTTTTCAAAAACAGAAAATAATTATACTTTTATCTTTTGTTCATCGTCCCTCATATGCTGCACTGGTGCAGTTATACATCGTATGATAAAAAAAGGATTATTCAGAAGAATTCAAGAGCACATGTTGCTGCCTGCATGGGCACAGTTTGAAATCTTTGGAACGTTACCTATATTACCTACCTATTCTCACATGGGCTCATTTATAGGTTACTGTATCTGTGGAGCTCAGCTGGCAGGGGAGTTCCTAGAGG
>NW_013953185.1:74122-77197 GCF_001266775.1 Austrofundulus limnaeus
CGGGGATCGAACCCAAGACCTTCTTGCTGTGAGGCGTCGGTGCTAACCACTGAGCCGTCGTGCCGCCATAGAAAGGCCGCAAGTCCAAACCGAGGACTTTCTTGCTGTATGGAAACAGTGCTTACCTCTAAAGGCCCCTGCATACTTGGGCGTACTTCACTCCGCGGAAGTCCATGCAGACTTGAGGTGAACTCAATGTGGACTTGAAGTGGACGTCTGCCAGACAGGTCCACGCAGAGATCAGTTTTTTATTTCCGCGTCCGCAGTGTTGCTCAGTAAACTACCCGACGAGTTCACGTCGAACTGTTTTGGATGCAACACCAAGCAGATAAAGTTAAGAATCAGCGTAATTTGTGGACAAAATTTTGTAGAGTGTCTCACAGAGGAATTCAGAAAACAGAAACTATATATTACATTAATGAGGGAATATAAAGACTTTCAGCAAGCAGTGGTAAGAAATAGCTCAGACCCTGATCAAGGTAAGTTCTTTACCATTGTTGTTTCAAAGCTAAAATGCAAGTTATCTCTTCATTCTTGACACTATGTCTGAAGTTGCAAAAAATTAAGGAATTTGTCAGGCGGTCAATACGCTCGAGTATGGAGTCTCAAACATCAGCGCGGCTCACTGACTTAAGCCCTAAGCCTTGGGGCAACTGTGGTAGAGTAGTTAGGGGAGTCGACCTGGAACCGGAAGGTCGCCAGTTCAATTCCCATCCAGTCGACTCAGTCATTGTGTCCTTGGGCAAGACACCTTACCCGCCTTGCCTACTGATGGTGGTCAGAGGGTCCGGTGGCACCTGTGTATGGCAGCCTCGCCTCTGTCAGTGCACCCCAGGGCAGCTGTGGCTACAATTGTAGTTTGCCATCATCAGTGTGTGAATGTGTGTGTGCATGGGTGAATGTCTGCAGTGTAAAGCGCTTTGAGTTTCCTGGATGGATAGAAAGGTGCTAAATAAGTACAGTCCATTTACCATTGACCTTAAATTGTCATGCTACTGCTTCTACAGTTTATCAACAAAAATCTATAACCCAATAAATTTTACCTGTACTGGGCAAAGATGTAGTGTTGTATGTCATCCTCAACAGATACCCCAAGTACTACTCATCTCCCACTATCTTTGTCATTTACCTTTAGTGTTAACTCTGTCCATCTGTTAGCAAAATTCACAGAATGACTGCCACAGCCAACTGACTTTACTGAACACAACAAAGGCTATAAGTCAACCAATTATAGAGATATTAAGCTAAATTTTGGTGTGGTAGTAGCTGAGAGTCATCCCTAACACACTCTCCGAGTTCTAACAGACTGGGCAAGATTTGGGCACATTGTTGCAAAGTTTTGACCAAAATGGCAATAACTTATTTCTCAACATGATATGATTTAAGCTCAAAATTTTGTCATGTAATCTGGTGGGCAATATATGTTTTCCCTAAAGACATGTCTGATCCCTAATTGTTTAATTGATCATTAATTGTTTAACAGCAGTGGCTAAAAAGTGACAGATTTGAAGAGTACTGCTTCCTTTTCCACAAACACACTCAGAATGCCAGAAGGGGAGTTTCAGCACTCGTGGTTTTAGCGTCTCTTGTTAACTTGCTGTGTATAGGATTTCCTACAAGATGTGGCTGTAAAACCATTTCCAGACTCGTCTGTCTCTCTGTTCTTCCCTCTCCCTTTGGTTCCCCTCTTGTTTTGTTGGGAGACAGACACTGAGACGGAGCAAGAGGAAGGCAGCAAGTCTGCTTCTAATTTAAAGTGTTCCTCGGCTGTCCTCTGCAGGGTCCTAACTCCCCACTGCGTCAGGGGCTCGCTGCCAAGTGCCTCCTTAAGACAAACACAAATTAAATACATAAATAAATCTGTGTGCTGATGGCTCGGAGGGGAGTTGTTTGCCTTTATCTTTAACTTTGTCCTTCTGTGCACTGAACACAACCACCTCTCTTGGTTCTTTGTCAAGATTAATATCATGTGCCCAAATGTGGTTATAATCATTATCATAACACACTTTTACATGTTTTATGACAAAGACTTTTTTCTTCCTGTTCTAAGGCTTTAATAGTAGATATTAAGCTTAGCTGGTACATGCACAAAGACTTCATGGAAAAATGTGCTTGAAGATAAATTTACAAATGGGAATGCCTGTCGCTGACAAATTTAAATGCCTAAMAAATTAGGGCAGTTGATCAAAAATAATGTAGTAATTGTTATGTCCAATATTGCCATAAAATAGCCTTCATTGATGTACWGTATTTAATTATCCAATAAAACCAGAGCTATTAAAGACAGTGAATTGGATCCACCAAGTCCTCAAGTTAGTCAGTACCCGTTAAGCTTGTTGCTTAAATGTCATGTAAATTAGAGTTTTATTACATTTGGAAAAAAGTATACCTTTTTTCTTTTAGCAGCTATTTGCATATACGTGTGTTGAATCTGTAAGTAACAGAACTGTGTAATCTATGAATGAATTTSGGTTTATATTTGTAGGTCATACCTTGTAAAACATACTTTCCTCCCAAATTAGAGATAAACAAATTAGCTTTTAAATCTGAATAGTCCTAACAACCTTGATTCTTTGCAGGATGCACATCCATCTGTCACAAAAACATTCCTAGCGCCCTTATTTCTTATCTGATTTCTATAAAATATGGCTTAAATTAAAGCTGTAAAAATCACCAATGTTGTGTTATGTAAAAATATGTATTTGCCCAAGAGATGATTCTATAAGCAGTCTAGAAACTCTTTATTATAGGTTTTTGCTAAGAAATTTACTGTAGAAGCCCCTTTCTGCCACATAAAACTAACTCATGTATGTCACAGTATTGAGTATATAGTAATCAATTATAATTTAGACTTTCAGTCGAAATCTGAAACGATTGCTCTTAAAAGGAAACTGAAGAATGGGCTCCACTCTGCATTTGTTTCCTGGTTCTTGGTTCGCGTTAAAGTGACTGAAGACAAATTCTTACAGCTGGTCATAAAAATAAATGCAGTCTGCCCTTCCCCCACTTAGCTTACAAAACGTGTGGTGAAGGAAAAAAGGTCATATACTGTATATACATACATACATACATACA
>NW_013953185.1:78337-82532 GCF_001266775.1 Austrofundulus limnaeus
GATCTACACAGTTCAGCCTAGTAGTAGTAAAGGTAATTTTACTGTTGTGCATCATATTTACAACCTCTCATAGTGTTATCTTAACAAAATAACAATATTTGTAAAACATAATAATTTGTTGGAACAGCAAATTTGTCTTTTCATGTGTTTACCAAACAAAAGGTTGTCAATCTCAGGCTAGCATAACTGACCTACTTTCCCCCATCTCCGACATATTTTTAAATAAAAAAAATATTTTATGACCTGTAAAATGTGATAACCTATATCTTGGGATCTTGTTGTTGTAGTGTTGACAATTTATGGCAAAATATTGCATCCCTTTTTGATATTCCTTGCATGACTGTCTGCTGCATCTCCCTTTTACCACCATTCATGAATGTTCCTGAGTCAAAACTCAACACATAGCAATGGCACCTATGTGGTGCACGATAAGTCACGTGATATCTAATCCAGGAATACAGATCAATCGGGAAGACAATCCAGTCCTCTTTAAATCTCTTTAGCTCAGGCAAAATTCTTAATAGAAACAACATTCAGAGTTTGAACTGATCACAGAAGTTGGACTTTTCATGACTGAGCTGTTTTTTATGCCCCTTCTAAGACAGGTGCTGTTTGTCCATCCATCAATTTCTTGCCCAAGCTCAAAACTGATAACAAACACAGAAATGTCAAACTACACAGCTGGACACACAATGGGTCAAAAATTATCCTATTTGATTTCAAGGTYATGGGATCAAACCTCGTCTCCAGTCGGTTACCCCTTTGCTAAAGACCTTATCTAAGCTCCAGCTTCACATCTGAGTTACAAACAAATGTCAAGTACTTTGTTCCTATTTGTCCATGTTGTAGCTCAACAGATGTAAAGGATAGAAAAAAAAATCAGACTCCACAATGTGGCTCCACATTGGATCTTATTTTTATGAAGACCCTTTCAACCAAAGAAATCCTCTGATGATTACTACTATGATCATTTGGATAGGCTGGTAGTCAGTAACAGATAGGTTTTTCACACGATAGCTGCAGTTTAACAATTTGTCTGATTTTCCAAAATTTCACTACAAAATAAATTAGCTTTGTGTTTGGTAGATTTTTTCTTTGTTTCACCCGTCCAGCCGTTTCAGTTGTTGTGTCCTTGAGCAAGACACTTCACCTACCTTGCCTACTGATGGTGGTCAGAGGGTCSGGTGGTGCCGGTGCATGGCAGCCCCACCTCTGTCATTGCGCCTCAGGGCAGCTGTGGCTACAATGTAGTTTGCCATCATCACTGTGTGAATGTGATTGTGAATGGGTGAATGTCTGTAATGGTAAACCGCTTTGGGGTCTTGAGGGACTTGATAAAGTGCTCTATAAGTTCAGTCCATTTACCATTTCACCTGATTGGCAACAACTGGGGGTACCAGAACCTCATCCCGCAAATGCGTGTTCATTACAAATGTGGCACCATTTAAGAGGAAAATTAATAGGTTTTAAATGACTTAAGATTTATTGCCAAGAAGCGTTRTTACAACAAATAAGTAATGTACCAAACACAAATTTCAAAGTTTAGATACGTCTGAGAGTGTGTTGATGTCACCATTTGTCACCAAATTTTTGAGCAGCCTAAACATTCTAAAATTTTTGTGAAAAAACTCTTCACACTCCCAAAAACTTTACACTTCTTTTACAATTTAAAGTTCTAAGTGTAGGACATACAGTTTCCTCTCAAATACCCAAATCTTTCTCTGAGTATAGCGAATGCACATCCAAACACTCAGTGACTTGTAGTTCCACTGATACCTTTCAATTCATTTTTCCCCCAAAATTTTTAAGTTGTCCTAATTATTGCTCTTGGTGTGGACAGTCATAAGATATTCTACCAGTTCGATCTACTTGAATAAGTCAATCTTAAGCTGATGGTGTAGGGTTCTTTCCATCGAGTTTCAGATTAGATGTGCACAATCAAACAATAATCAAACATGCATGCAGGAGGAGAATCATAAGTTTGCATTCCTGATGATAATACAGGGAAAGGGTGGGGAGATTCTATAAAAAACATATGTTGCACATTAAGTAGAGTAGTTTGGCTAGACCCAGAAGTGTTTCTAAAGAGGCAATGTCTTGCAACACCACTTTATTGAAAACTTGTAAGTTGTTTGAAATGTCTCTCTTATGCTAAACTACCCTTTGTTGTCTTTCTCCGTGAAAGTATTTTCAAAGAACCTGTCATGGATCCCCGTGGTAACCCAAGTGTCTCTTATAGAAAAGCTTTTTTGTTTTTACCAGTGTTTCAGGCATTTATATCAATTACTTTGTTTTTGCTTGGGTTCTTTCAATCTAATTTATTTTTAAATTAGATGAAAAATCAGTTGAAGTCAGAATACTTTGATTGGAATTCCTAAAGAAGACTGAGAGACAGATGGCTTTTTTAAATAATGGAAGTAAAATTAAATATGCTTTTGATGAATCACGAGAGTTGAGGAAAACAGTTCAGACAGCAATGGGTGAATAGACTGTTGCTCTTCCAAGGGTTTAGAGGTCATTTCTTGTTGGGCGTTTTGATTCAGTGGAGCCACTCATTGGTTGTTTCTCTATGATGGAAGTTACAGAGTTTATCTCCCAGCATTCAATGAGGCCCCAAGTCTATACTGATGATCTGTGTTTGTTGGGATCAAGTCCTGACTTGGTAGCAAAGTTTAAGTAAACAGTGTTTAACTGTGTTTCACTCATTCTCTAGCCTGGTTTAAACCAGACCCTGTCCTTCACTTTGCTTCGTACAAGGGTCTGGACTTGATGCATAGAGAATTGATTTCTTGCAGGAGGCGTGGCCTCTGCTGAAGTTTAAAATGATTGGATCAGTTGGCTGCAACGTATGTCGTTGTGACAAAGGCTAAGCTAAGAAGCTAACCGGAAATTGCGTGTGCTGTAAACAACCCTATTGAGAGGAGAAAAGTACCGAACCAAACAAGACGACTGTAAATGAGAGCTGCTGCTTTGTCAGACAAATTTAATTTAATTTGGAAGCCTTATCAACACGGACTGGCTTCATTCACTTCCTCCACTGCCGTATGCTAAACTAACTAGCAGACACTGCACAGAAAGTCAGCGTCGTTCAAAGCTCCTCCTTCTGTTCTCTGATTGGTCCAGGTAAAATAAACTACAAGCAGACACTGCGCAGAAAATTGACTTTCTCTTCTCTGATTGGCCCATCTAAAAATCAGCCAGCGAAATCCATCTCAATGGGAGAAGTCCCAGACGGAGCAGTGAAGGGAAACTAGAATTGAGCGGAGCTGCGTAGGAAGGCAAGGGCCAGGCTACTCATTCTCAGTCCTTTATGTATTCTCCATATCTGGGGGGTCAAAATCACCCCTGAGAATAAGAGAATCAATTTTTTATGAAGGAGACTCATCTTTATCACCTCAACCAGTTAAATAAATCTTTTTATTATTATATTTTGTGTGGTTGTTTATGATGCTGTATCATCACATTACAGTGTTATTCATTTCTAAGACTGTTTAGTTGAAAAGAAAAGCAAGGTTTAGCCAGCCAAAATTTTATTTTGAATTCTTATTAGGATTTGCAATGCTTTGGTTAGTGGTTTTCGGAGATATTTATATTCTCAGGGGATCCTCACTGTGGGGAAGCCATAGTTGAAAAACTTATTTTTCCTATTTTTCAATTATCTACAAATAATCCTATTTAATGATGGTAAACCAATGGTCAGTGTACTCAAGTATTTCTCTCCCACCACTTGTGTCTCCCCACATTCAGTAAATGCAATTACAAATCGGAAACTCTCATTTCCCCATGTGAGTGTTCCCTAGGGCAAAACTCCATYTAATAGCAGGATGAAATAGTTGTCWATTTTGGATTCTGAAGGGGAAGAGCATGTAAGAGATCGTTCGAAAAAGCAGTGGGGAGATTGTGGAATGGGAAGATGAAGTGGTAACAATTTTCATCCTCTCTAGTTGATGCTGATCACAGCCTGGAAGGTTTAGTTTTAGTTTTTAGGTTTAGTTTTTAGTTTTTAGTCCCAATACTGGACTATGTGGAAGCTCAGTCAAAGTCCACCAGGCAGGATGTCTTTTCAAATTGTACTTTCAGTATTTTTATTTTTATTTTTTGATCAAAGTCTTTTTATTAATTTTTTTAACAAACCACAAAAAAGAACAGACTTACAAAAACAGAAAACAAAACACACAAACCCAAAATCCCTCCC
>NW_013953185.1:91330-99840 GCF_001266775.1 Austrofundulus limnaeus
GTTTTTATAGCGGCAAGAATGTCAGACTTCAAGGAGAGTGCGTCCACCTCGCTACGGGAGGGAGAGGGGGGCGCCGAAAGTCCAGTCCTAGCTGCAGTCTGCTCCGGGGCGGCGTCGGGCCTAACAGCCATCGAGCTAGAATGTTTGCCTTTCCTCGAGTTTGTCGCCATTCTTCTATTCTTCCAGGCAAGAATCCCTCAGGGGTCGAGTCTGGACGGACCAAATGTTCAAAACAGCAAGGACATTTAGTAGAGAACCACAAACAGAACAAGTCGGAGCGGGAGCCCACGTGACACACGTCTGACTCCTCCGCCATCTTGCCCCGCCTTCCAATATTTTTATTTTATTTAAATGCATGTGGTTTTGATGTAGGGTTAGAAAGAGTAGATAGTATCCATTGCCTTCTCCGAGGCAAATAGTGTAGACAGTCAAAAAACAAGCTTTTCAAAATAATGTCATAACACCACCTCTAATTTAACATACACATTAAATATATCCTCACCTTCTTCTTTTGTTTACATTTTATATTCAGTGTGCAGGCTTTATGTACATGCTGCATGCCTTGTTTCCTGTTTTTGGTGCAATTTAGTGACACTGTTACAGCATCATATACTATGTACAGGCCTGGAAATATTACTGTGGTGTTTTGGGTCATTTTTGATGTTTTATTGTTGAAGAAATTTCTAGATATGATGCCATGTTTACGAGAATAGTTTTAAAAGAGACAAAAACAAAGTTTGCTTTGGACAAACTGATGTTTGATTGGCAAGTTAAACACCTGCTCTTTTAGATCATCTAACCCAAAAGAAAGAAAGAAAAATCTAAAGAAAGTTACAAGTTTTATTAATTTTGATGACAGAAATGTGCTTTTACCTGGGTCCAACTCTGAAAAGCTTTCAGTTTGACTTCCCATAACATTTTCTCTCAGATTCTTTAAACTGAAACCACTCTGACCACTGTCCACAACTTACACCCTAACCATGTTATCATTCCCATTTCTGTAAAAAAGCATGATCCAAACAATGTTGGATAAAACATATAAAAAGGGAATTACTGAAGTAAACCTCATGCYCAAGCTATGGCTGTGATCATGGCACGGTCATGCACACGATCTAATGCAAATGTGAAAATCCTGGCTGCATGGTCCCAGAGAGTCCACCTAGGGGGTGTGTATAGAGCATGGTGAGGTTAGGGTCTCAGAGAAGTGTAAAATAGCAGGGGGRAAAGCTTTATACAATAAGAAGACAGCCGTGCAGTGCTTTCATACTGAAGGAGGCTATACAAATCTGATGCAATCCAGCCTTGTTGTGAGAGTGTAGTGAAGTCGACAGCCAGTTTGAAAGGGGCCTTTGGAACAGTAATTTTTTATGGTTCACATATACAGTATTTACCTCCACAATCTCCTAATTCTTTGATGTTTATTTGATTTTATTCTGCTCTCAGTCAAAGCAGATTCTGATTTTTCTTAAGTTTGTTGCAGACACATTTTGCTCACAATTTTTTATGTAGCTTCCATACAGCTTTAAACAGATGATGTGCAGAATCAGCATCCCATTTCATTCCATCTGCTGCACTGTTCTCACACATACAGTAAGGATGATGCCATGCAGAATCCCAAGCTATTCCATGTTCAAAACAAAAAAAAAATCCCTAGTAAGATACTGTAGTTTACAAAAGAAAATGTTTCATTTATTGTACTGTGCTAATAATGCACAAACTTTCATCTGATAAAACAGTTGGATGGATTGTTTTTACACTGAACAGTGTGCGTCCCATCATCCTCCATCATGGCATAGGGTAGCTGTGGTGGAATGGTTAGGGATCCTCCTATAACCAGTAGGTTGCCGGTTCGATCCCCCATTCCAGCTGTCTTAGTATAGGCAAGATACTTCACCTGCCTTGCCTACTGATGGTGGTCAGAGAGTCTAGTGGTGCCGGTGCATGGTAGCCCCACCTCTGTCATTGTGCCCCAGGGCAGCTGTGGCTACAGTGTAGCTTACCACCATCAGTGTGTGTATGTGTGTGAGTGGGTGAAATGTAAAGTGCTTTGAGGTCCGACTTGGCTTGATGAAGCGCAATATAAGTTCAAGCCACTTACCATGACAAACACACAGCTCATTTCATCTAAGCTGCTACTCATGTACTCATGTTTGAATGTAACCTACCTAATTTTTTGTTCAAAGCATTTGATGGCCATAAAATCTTCATTTTTGTTTAATTTTATTTTTCCTCTTTCCCTACCCTCCTATCTATGGTTTCCCCCACCGTCTTTCAAGTATGCTACCTTCACTTGTGAGCCAGRGTTGCTATGGTGACAAGAGTTTTTTTATATACACTGGAAGCATCCTCCAAGGTTTTCTCATCTATCTTTGTTGTTTGGTTATTTTTTTATTTTMTTTTCTTTTGTCTTGTGTTTCTGAACTCTGCAGGGGAACTCTGGTTTTGTGATGGACAGCTATAACTTGATTTCTTYGGCCTAAATCTTCTCAACATGCCACTTTCATTTTCATTCATCTRTGTGTTTTGTTCCACGTCTTTGTCCCTTCCCTCTTTCTTTTTTTAGCTTCATCCTTTTCAAACACTTTCCTGTTTTTTTCTCTCTCCTGTTTGTCGATCTCGGCTCATTCTACCTGACACTGGCTCTTCCTCTGCAGTCATCATTTAAAGACAATGTGCAGTCGAGAAATTTTCAGAGGCACAGACAGTGTTGCAGCCTTTTTGGATCTGTTAGGGCTTTTTTTTGGGGTGCAGCTTGCACTCTCACTGGGAGGCAGAGAGGAGCAGTGAGGGGAGAAGAGAAAAATGCAATTTAGGAGAGTGAAAAAACATTAAGAAAAAGAAGAAAACCTCATCTGAAACCTCATCTCAAACAAACAAACAAACAAACAAACAACATGTTGGAAACCAGATTTGACACAGAGAAGCTGAAATGAGTTGAAGTGAGCTGAGTCATGAAAGATAAGATTAAGATGGAGCTTGGTTGTTCCCTTGTGGTTGATTCCGTTGCTGGCAGCAGCACTWTTAATTTTACAGATAGGTGGCATCAAAAAATTAACAATCACAAGGCAAGGATGCAGAAAGCAATAAAATAAAATGTAAACATTTTGGTCGACGGTATAACGAAAATCATTAAACTTTAAATCTAATAGCTGACTGCATTTATACAGTTTAACCATGGTAAATTTACTATTTTGAATACTTTTACATAATCTGTGCATCTTCACAGGCAAAAGCTGCTCTTCATTATGTAGGTTTTTTAGGCATTGTGCCAATAAACTCATTACTTGGTTGCTACATTGTCTTTGTGTGATTTGTTCCTGTTTTCTGCAGATATGACTCCTATTCAGTGGTTTCGCATATAAAGACCTATAAATACTGAAAGTCCAGCAGCACAGCTACGGTTTTTTCATTAAAACAAGTTAGAAATTTCTGAGGCTGAAAAGGACATTAAGGTAAAGACTAGATTATATGGAACACCAAAGTGTTCATCATGAAGTAAATAACTAAAACATTATGAAATAAGTATCTGTGTGAATAAGTAATAGATAAATCTAAAATGTGACAATGTAATTATGAAATAACTGAAGACACATATTTCTAAGCATCATTATTATGAACATTTTTCCTTCTCTTTTAAAATGTGCTTACAAATCTTAAACATTATTTCACTGAAATTTATCTCAATAATATGGACTATCTTTGAGGCATTTTTTCATTAATTCTAACATTTTTCATTTCAAAATGTATTTTTCGCAGTTATCTTTTATTTCAGGTGTTTTTTCCCAATGGCTTATTTATTTCAACATTAACTGTCAATCAAGAAAAATAGGGCAGAGCCAGTTTGATTGGCTGTTCCTTTACTCAGACAAAAGTAATGTCAGACTGATATCAAATTGTGCCTAAAGGTCCAATGCATACCTCTGAAGGAAATTTTGTAATTGATTAATTGAATATTAGATTCAGTATTGCATTTTATACTTTTTGATCATTTCCATCTATAAGGTTAAAGCTGACAAAGAGTTGGTGTGTTTCTTACCATATGTTCTTTCTTTTGCCTAAACAAAATGAGTTACGTTCTGACATCTGAAGTAAAAGATAATACCTCGGGTGTAACCAGAAGAAAGATACATTAAAAGCTCAATTCATTTTTATAATAGAAAGAAGTTGTGAGTGTGTTAGACAGTCTCTGCTTAAGAGCAGGGCAGCTGTGTTTTGTTTTGGTTCAGCCCAAGGTCTGCAAGAGGCCTGTGCTGTTGAGTGCTGAATGAACCAGATTGGACTCAGAAGACTGAAAATAAAGTTTTAAAGAAGAAATCCAGCTAATTCCTGCAGCACGACGGCTCAGTGGTTACCACTGATGCCCCACAGCAAGAAGGTCCTGGGTTTGATCCCTGGTTCGGACCTGTGGTCTTTCTGTGTGGAGTTTGCATGTTTTCCCCGTGCTTGCATGCAGGTACTCCGATCCCCCCCAACATGCACAATAGGTTGCCTTCAGGTCCAGGCTGCCCTTGAAAAAGAGATCTCAATGGGACTTGCCTGGTAAAATAACGGTAAATAAAGTTTTAAAGAAGAAATCCAGCTGATTCCTGTTTATTCGGACATTCCATTTTGAACAAGACATATTTTCTTCCTACACCTCTATGCTTGAGGCTGTAGTATGAAGCTCAAATTAAAGTTGCAGCTCAGATAAAAATAGCATAGCATGCTATCATCCTTTGTGACCATTGATCTAGCAAGTCATTGCTCACTACAAGCTGTGCAGTGAGCAGGTATTCAGGAAAACTACCAGTAATCGATTTGTAAGGATCAGCCAATGGGTGTGTAGGTCCAACCCTCTAACTCAGACAGTTAAAGTCATTCTGCTGAAAAGTAACATTATAAAAAAGTAAGCAACTGAGAAAAGCACCATTATGAAATAACAGATAATTTTGTGACAAAGACATTTTGGAATAAAAACTGCCAGAATGAAATAAAAATGCCTCAAAGTTATCTCTATTATTGGAAAAAAGAATTTCACATTAAAAATGTGCTCTTTCTTTAAAAAACTTTAAAGGACAATGAAAAAAATTCAGAAAAATGGCCTTGGAATTGTATTTTAATTMAGTTATTTCAAAATTAAATTGTCACATGTATTTATCTAGTACTTATTTGTATAAATACTTATTTCATAATGTTTTATTTATTTATTTCATTATTAACACTTTGATATTCCATTAAATAAGCTAATGCTAGTGATGGAAATGCAGATTGCTACAGTTTTAACAGGTGGTGCCCCTGAAGCCCTAATTTAAGATTATAGACAAAAAGTCGAGGAAAAAAATTCAAATGTTGTCCAAGTAATCAGCCAATATTAGGAAAATAAATTACTTGAATAACAAATAGAAAATTAAAAAACAATCCATCTAGTATACAGACCTAGTCATGTGTAATTTAAATACATTATAAGAGGTTTTGTTAAAAAATCAGCTCTTTAGCAAAAACATTGTAATATGAGCTGTGCACAACCTGTGAAAATATTCTGAAAAGTCCGAGGAATTTCAAAGCATTTCACTGGGCTGTTGCTGTTTGGGACAAGTTGGCGAATCCAAATAATTGGTAGAACATTTGCATGTTTTCAGTTGCAGTCTCCCTGACTTTTGACTGTTTGAATCCAAACAACTGGTAAGTTCTGCAGCTAAGTTTTATGTAGCCAGCCCCTGAAATCACATACTATTTTTGTGTACAAATCTTGCAAATCTGTTTGCTAACCTATGAACCTGTTGTCCACTTCAGCTCAAGTTGTTGGCATTTTAGCCTACCTTTTGCTTACTCTTCTTACTCATTCAGTCTACTAGAGAAAACATTTGAAATGAGAAGGCAGATTTGGACCATTATTTCATTAAGTATTATTGATCACCAGTGTAGTCTTTTGACCTGGACATGTTTTCTGTCAGTGAAAACCCTGGGGAGGTGTCAAAATACAGTTCTTACACCTCTGAGACCAGTTGGAGATGCTCACAACCAGGACTGTTTTGAGAGAAAAATTTTTGCATCATTAAACTGTGTAAGTGATTTAAATTTTAGTTTAAATCATTTGTTTAAATMATTAAATMATCAGTTCAACCACCTACACTAGATGAAAAAGGCTTTGACTAGACCAGTTTGGGGCRGCTGTGGTCAGGAGAGTCGTCCTGGAACTGGAAGGTCACCGGTTCGATCCCCCGTTCCAGCTGTCTCAGTTGTTGTGTCCTTGGGCAAGATACTTAACCCCAATGCCTCTGATGTGTGTCTCATCAGTGTATGAATGTGAYTGGCACCGATTTGTCTCCATAGTTGATTGTACATGTTAGCTTTGTAGAGACCTAATAGAGTGCAGTGTGAATGGGTAAATAAGGACACAGATTGTAKTGTGAAGCGCTTTGAGTGTCCTGGTTGTGTAGAAAGGCGCTATACAAGTACAGTCCATTTACCATTTACCAGTTTATTCACATATCTGCACATACTGTACATACAGGAAGCCATCACCATCACTAAGCTTCTGATCTAAGCCTTCTGCTCATCTTATCTTATAGAAGCGCAAATTCAGACAGGAAGTTTAACAATTACAGCAAATAAGGAAAGTGAATGATTCCACGTGTACATTGACAGACACTAGGGGAATCGAGTAAACCATTGCTGTGGGTTTTTTGTGTGTGTTTGTTAAGCTCATTCAGCAGCTTTAAAGATCTTTAACCCCCTCTGAAACCTGAGTCAGCAACACTCAATAAGGTTGWGAATTATCGGAGCATCTATATGTGGGTGGATATGTGTTCAATATGCAGCACTTTCTTAAACGTTGATGTGGTTGCAAGTACGGCCTTTCTGATTGTCTGCTTGTATATGCTTTCTAATTATTAATTAGGATTATAATCGGCTCTGCTCACATTAACATTCAATAAAACACATTAACACAGCAGCAACAGTCTTAGCAGTTCATGTGAACCACCATTAAGACAGATGAAAAGAAGGAAAAGATGGATGGTAGAGGCTTTGTGTTAAATGAATAGGAGGATTTGCAGAAAACAAATGGCTACACAGTGATCTCTTTAACAAATTAGTCTTTTATGAAATGTAGTAGCTGCTGCTTGAAGTTTTAAAAATCCAAAGATTAGAGGCTGGTTGCATTATTTGACGTTAAAGTAATATATTTTCATAGGTCTAAATTTCCTTGTAATTGTATTTTTACAGGCTGAAGCCCATCACCTGGTTTCATGTGGGTTAAGGCTTGGTTCTAATAGTATACAGTACATCTATGGGAATAATTTCATTTTTTTCAAGACGGTCTCAAGTTAATGTTTGTCTAGTTCTTTCTCCTACATAAAAAATAGACTGACTGAGCACATTGCAGCAATGCATTATTCAGCATAACAATGACGATGCTTGTAGTCAGGAAATAGAGATGGGCTCATTTACATTTCTTCTAAATTGTTTTCACTCTTTTTCGGTGTTGTGTAAAGTACCACAAAGTGATACTGGAGTGAAAGTRGAAGTATCTTACCAAAAAATTACTTTGGTAAAAGTTAAAGGGATCCCTGATTAGTTGTAACATTAGACTTTATTTGATAAACATACATTTTAACTGTAAAATAAAGCTACTATAAAACTACTGTAGGCTGTTTAGTTTTGTAAACTTTTAAGAGTATATTTTAATACAGACGGAGCCATTTTATTTACACACAAAGCATACTGGGTAAATGATGACGTGGATAGGTCCTCGATGTGAGCGAGCTATATCCACCCCAAAGGTTAATCTTGAACAATATCTGACGATTGGCTTTTTTAAATGAAACCAGAGAGCGTTGACAGAGAGGAGAAGGCAGAAACGACTCAGCCTGTAACTGAAAATATGGATGGAGGACTACAGAGCTGCTTCATGGAAGAAGAGCCTCAGCTTAGCCTGTTAGCCTATGCGCTAGCGCTGACACTATATTGTCTTATATGTATTAGCTCAGCACTAGCGCAACAAACTAACAAGCTAAACTGAGGTCCTCCATCCATATTTTCAGTTGCAGACTGTCATTTTTGCATTCCCCTCTTTGTCATGTGGATGGACCTCAGTGACGAGAGGAGAATGTGTACCACCAAATGGACTATACATAAATAGAGCTTTTCTATCCATCCAGGATACTCAAAGCGCTTCACACTACAATCACACTACAATGGGTAAATACCCATTCACACTGCACTCTATTAGGTCTCTACAAAGCTAACATGTACAATCATTCTATGGAGACAAATCTGTGCCAATCACATTCATACACTGATGGGACACACATCAGAGGCACTAGGGGTGAAGTGTCTTGCCCAAGGACACAACTGAGACAGCTGGGCGGGGGATCGAACCAACGACCTTCCGGTTCCAGGACGAGACCCTTACCACTCTGCCACAGACGCCTCATATATGGTGATAGCGTCGGGGCTAATGCTGAAGCTAACAGGCTAAGCTGAGGTTCTTCTTCCATGAAGCAGCTCTGTTGTCCTCCATCCATATT
>NW_013953185.1:103970-107306 GCF_001266775.1 Austrofundulus limnaeus
GTCAGATACTGTAAATATAGAATCCTGGAATAATTAGCAATGAATTTGAGTGTTTAGTTTTAAATGCACCTATCATGATAAAGCAATAAAAAATGCACTCTGCTGTTTTGGTTTTAGGATACAGAGGGTCATATGTGAAATAGACTGCGATGTTACTGTCTCTGAAACTCCGGTTTATTGTCGAATGTGACCAGTTGAATGTTTTAGAGCATTCATATTTTGTGTAAATTTGTTGGACGGGTGGTCTTTGTGAAGGGATGCTGTCAATCACTGCCACTGAAAATGGGACATGTTCTACCGTCATGCTGACAAACTGTCCAGGACTATTATATGCAAAAACACACACATACACACACGCGGATGGCTCCCTTGTGGGCCTTACATTCGTGCCCTCTGCCCCTGTGAAACGTTTGTCTGTGAGGAGGGTTTCCTTTGCTTTGTACACCTGAGGGAGTTCTGCATGGTGTGGCATCACTTTATTAGAAATGACATCCTCCTTGTGGGGAGAGAGCTACATCTACAGCGGGTGGTCATGGTCAATCTCTAACACAGTCTACTGCCTCAGCATTCAGCACAAAAGCCGAGACACGCTCATCCATCACGCGGGTGTCCACACTACCACATATACAGTACTTTGCACATGGTTCAAGGGACCTTATAAATACACTCACAGGCACTTCAGCTTGTCACATTAGAGTACATAACCACACTTACCTTCACTTATTCACAGTGCAATAATTTTTACATTTGCAGACTGACCTTATTTTAGTGACCTATTAAAATACCATAACCGTTTGATGAATGTTTTTAAACTTCACATCATTTGGATGTTAATGCTACACTGTCATTTGTTTCTGTGTATTTATTGTTTTCTGATAAAAAAAAAGAAATCTTAGGATGGTTGTCTGCCCTCCAAAAAAAAAAAAAAAAAGCTCAGATTGCATTAAATGGTTAGCTTGAGGTGATCTAGGCAGGCTCCCTAAATCATTATTCCCCAAGTCAGGAGGTTATGTCTGTGTGCGTAGTCATTTGTCTGTCTATGTCTTAAGCTTTTAAACTTGTTAAGTCAGTTGTGATATCAACTGTCCTGAGTATAAGTACACCCCCTCCCCCATGAATAAAATGCAACATATTTTTTCCCCAAAGCTATATGTGCAGTACAAAAAATTTTGAGATTTACAAAAGCCTCTTTGTGACTAGTTATGTCTAATATAGTCTAAATAATTATTTTCAGGTAATAAGTTTGCGCTCCTCGTGTATACAGAAAGTAAAAAAGGGCTTAAGCTTAACAGCCACAGTGGTAAGAAACACATCTTAAGACTCCTAATCYGTCCAAAGTACAACATGATCGTTGTACGATTATGGAAATTCAGGTTCTTCTTTTTCAAATTCATTTTTAGTTAAATTTAAACATTTTCTGGCTGCTGAAATGATTCAGACCATTCWGTATTACCTTTCAATAATCCTCTCAGTTTCTGGGCAACTGTGGCTAAGTGGTTAGGGGGGTCATCCTGGAATTGATAGGTTGCCAGTTCGATCCCCCATTCCACCTGTCTTAGTTGTTGTGTCCTTGGGCCAGACGCCTCACCCCCAATGCCTCTGATGAGTGTCCCGTCACTGTATGACAACATGCAATATTCAACATTTAAAGCGCTGATTAGTCTCCATAGCATAATTTGTACATGTTAGCTTTGCAGAGACCTAGTAGAGTGCTGAATGAACGGGTAATGAGGACACAGATTGTAGTGTAAAGCACTTTGAGTATCCTGGTTGGATAGAAAGGCACTATATTAATACAGTACATTTACCATTAAGTRTCAATATAGATTTTCTTCGCTCACTCTTTTGTTGTATGTTGTTGAGGTTTACATCCATTTGTTCATCTATATCTTTCTGAARGAACTTGCAACTGAATAAAAATCAGGATGATGTCTACATTTTGACAGTGTCAYAAAAGCCTCTTATTTTCTTTTTCTGCCTTTCAGTTGCAATGTGTTGCTGTGCTAGCGATCATTTTCCTGTTTTATAACCAAAACTTTGTCAGCCAGATGGCCTCAGTTTTGACTCTGTAATTATTTGGTCTATAGAGGAGATTGTGGCCAACTCAAAAGTTGCAAGGTGCTACAAGAARGATGCCAAAACCAACAGTCTCCCTCTACTGTACCGTGTATTATAGTTACTTTGGCTGTWTCTGCATGATAAAAAGGAACAACAAAAATTCAAGCCTTTAAAAGGGACRTATCATGCAAAATCCACTTTTTTAGGTGTTAAATGCATTTGGTTTGTACTTGAAACCTCTAGGGGTGTAGAAAATTTGAATTTAGTCTCTTCTGCTGCTGCAAAGATAYGTTTATATTCTGTTTGGGTCATATTTTTCTGCCTGTTCTATTTTCTATGTCAAATTATTTGCAACGCAATTGCAAAATAAGGTCTGGACTTACCAACTACAATTTTGTCATCTTCATTCTCTTCTCACTCTGGGTCAGACTCTGGCTCCGATGTGTGAGGGTGAAAGGACAAGTCTTGTGTTGTTGGCGTATTTTAAATTGTAAATAAAATGTTTCTGCATCACTAGAAAACGATAACCCTCTTGCAAACTGGAGTGAACTGGTCTGGAAGCCTGCAGGGGGTGTGGCTTGAAACACCTTAAAGGAACATTATGAGCTCCCTTGAGACACACATCATGCTAAATTAATTCTCATYATCACAGTTGTGACAAAAATGGTGTAATTTTCTTTTCAGCTTCGTGTCTTCTGCCCCTTCTTCTTACCGTCCCCTAGAAAAACTTTTCATCACCATCCGCACACAAATTTTTTAATGCAATTGGACAGAAATTTGTGGGTGATTGATTTTAAGCTGAAAGCTCTTCGAAAGCAACTACTCCATTTCCAAAAGCCAGCTGTTGTACCTGCACGCAGACACTTATAAAGATAGTCAAATGTCCAAAAACGCATGGATGGGGATAGAACAGTCTTTGTGCATCGAGTAATCCATCACTCAAAAAGTGTGGAGCTTTAACCAAGACAGATTTGTGGCTGAAGTAACGGGGGWYRTCGGAGTGAAGACTTTTTTCAGAGTGAGCACTCCAGCAGGCCCAAACCCTGTGCAGTGACATATACCGCATCAGGAGGGGTTTGAGCTTGTGTTTCATGGTCTATGAAAGATGTGTGCAAAAATGAACATCAACCAACAACAACCACGTGACCTCGTGTTGACTGTTTGACTTTGAAAGGACCATGCTGTGTCCTTTTCTGCAATTACCCTTCCAGAAACATTGGGCCTCATGCAAGAACATGTTCGTATTCTTATCCTAAATTTCTCTTACTTTTGTTCGTA
>NW_013953185.1:108214-110268 GCF_001266775.1 Austrofundulus limnaeus
AATTTTGTTCATATCTGAAAAAAATCTTAGAATATGAAAACATTGGTGAATGCCACAAATTCTCCTAAATCACTCGTACGCACAATTTAAGAACAAATCTATGCGTACAAACGGTTCTTGCATGAGGCCCATTGTTTCTGATTGGCACCTTTGGTCAGCCAAGGTAAATCAGTAGCTGCCTTTACAGGAATGAGTACAAACTGAATAGGGCAAGACACAAAAAAAGTTTCTCTGGATTTAGATGGAAAATCTTGTAAACACAGTATTTAAAACAACAAAGGGTTGCTGTTTGTAGCCTTTTTATGTTCTTTGCAAAACAAAAGAAAATTCATGTCTGCTTTCATCAACTGGTTTTAAAATCTGCTAGTTCTCTCTAAAGGGGAGCTTTKCTGGTCCAGTTCCCTGCATTGGACTCACACAGACTTCTTCTGATTACCATTCTGTTTTATGTTCTGTGTCCTTGTCTCAGAAGTACACACCCGCAAAGACACACATGAGCAATTTGTCTGAGTAATATCCTGATATCAGGAAATACTTGTAAAGCCAGAGAATTCTCCTGATAATGTGTCTGAGTATAATGCTGTGATATGTGTGTATTTCCAAGTGTGTCTTTATTGGTTAGATACACACAATTCAATCTGAGAACCTGCTGTAAGAGAGTCGGTAAGACAAATCAATATCCAAAATAAAAGACAGACATCAAATGGTTTGTGGCTTTTGTACAAAAACAACAAGTCATTTAGGTGTTTCCCTTGCTGGAGGGCAAAATGAAGAAAAAGAAGGTGTAATCAGACTCATTCCATCTTTGTTTATGGCCTGGTTTTACATTCCTCTCCKTGCTGGAATCTTCTGTACTGCTGGCTGCAGCTTCACAATCTGATAGAAACACACATTAAAGTCACGTCCCTGCAGAGAACTGGGATTTGCTGAGACTTGGAATTAAAGACTTTTATCAGTCTCCTTCATGCTGATGCATAACATTAGCTGGTTTACTTTGTTTTAAGATCCAGAAACCACAGAGAACTCTTCTGTGCATGGATATGTAACCATGTGATTTCTTTCAATGGATCTATTTTGTAATAATTCTTTAAAAAAACATGCAAACTTCGTACAGCTAATACTAGCTAAGATGTAAATATTCTTTAAGCGAGCATGCTGAGGTTTTAGCTAGTCGTTTATTTTAGTGGTTTTCCATGTTTTCAAACAAAAAGAGAACAATGAAACAAAACATATTAAAGGTGCAACTTTTTATCTTTTGGATTCACGCCAGTTAAAGATGGTCACAAAAGCTAATCAACTTTAGTAATCACAAAAATGGCTATAACTCAGCAATTTCATACTAAAATTTAGTTTGGTAGTWCATACACTGACCAGTTCTAAATGGATATAAAAATCAATCAAAATTAGCTAACACTAAACTCTGTTGTAGTTGTTTTGGGTTAAAATTGGATGTGGTAGGAGCAGAGTCTATCTGAGCATACACAAGAGGGTGACAGCATAATTATGCCTCTTTTAGAATTTGATGATTTATTTCTCTGTTATTTCTCAAAATACAATCATTTCAGTTTAAATCTCTTACAGGAAAGATGGTGAGCAACATATAATCAATCAAGGAACCGTATGTGGATTTAAAGACATGAATAAACATATCTATAGCACATTTTCTGGTGATACGACTCTAATTTGTTCAAATTCATTAAAATATTTGATAATAATTTCTGCCAATGGGGTAAGAAAATTTAAGTTGGTAAGATTCTTGAAATACTTGATTTGACTCAATTTTTTTCTTATTTCAAAAATCTTGCCAAGTAAAATTTTTTTTACTTAAAATCTTCAGTTTGACATTTGACCTCAGACAAAATGAGCACTTAAAGGAGACATGTCATGCTAAATGCACTTTTTTTGCATTTATAAACTATTTTTGTGCAATTATAGTGTCTAGGAGTGTAGAAAACTTTAATTTATTCTGTCCAGTTACTGCAAAGATATTTTTATATTTTCTTAATGGGTCAAATTTTTCAGTTTGTTCAAAATCTGCTGTTGCTTATTTCGTG
>NW_013953185.1:113582-117624 GCF_001266775.1 Austrofundulus limnaeus
TGTGTGTGTGTGTGTGTGTGTGTGTGTGTGTGCAGTATGTTGGTGTGCTTATTTTTGATGCACCTGTCTCCTTCCATCTTTTTCATTCCTTCCCACCTTATTCTACTGTCTGCTTTTAAGCTTGTCCTTTTTGTCGCTTCACTCTTTTTAGAGCTTTACTTGGGCCCAAAAAAAATCTGACCCGACCGGGCCCGAGCCYATCGGCATTGTGTCCGTGCACTCTGTTATCTTTCTTTCCTCATCCAACACGGTAAACTTACTGCCTCCTCCTGTTTAAGTAAGTSTTTAAGTAGAGTAACACAAGTTTATGTTGTGTATTCTTGTTTATTTTTCTTTGTATGATTTGTAAAGCCCGTCCAGAAGCCCAAACCCACCCCRGCCTGACCCAAAATTCGGTTCGGGTCGGCTCGGGTTCAAGCCAGAAATAGCAACTCTAACTCTTTTATCTGCTTTTCTGCATTTCCTCTGGCCATGCTCTTTATTTTTCTGTATTTACAGTATTTCCTCCCTTCCACTAACCTGCCTCATCATTCATGTATTTCCCCTACCACTGGGTTCTTTGGCTGTGGAGGAAGCTTCAGTCCACCAATCAGGTTTCTTCTGAGTCTGCCACTTTTTTATCTGTTTTTCCCTCTCACATTTTCTGTATTTTCACACCTGTTTGATGTGCCTTTTTTAATTTTGCACAATTGTGCAACACATTATGCCCCTCACTTTACCTGTTTTATTTCCCTCTYGTTCCTTACCAGTCCATGTCTTGTTCTTGCCATTTTCCCCATTTCTTCTAATTATCTCAGAGTTATCTGGCAAATGATTTCCTCTCAAACCTCCCACTCCTCCCTTTATCATCCCTTCCTTCTCATCTTTTTTCTTCCCTCTGTGTCTTTCATGGGAACTGCTGGGATTCGGCTGTGGTCCATCTTGAGTTATAGTTTGTTTTGATGTGTTGATATAGATAGACCCTGAAAGTCTGGGGCACTAGAATAAAAAAGAACAGAGAAGAGGTAATGTGAGGTGAAAAGCACAAAAGAGGATAGCTAAAATWGATAAACTTGAAGAGAGATGAGAAAGGGAAAATGACAGAGCTGACAAAAGTAGAAGCAGAAGGGATGGTTTACCTCCAGTTCAACCCTCCCACCCAGAAGCGGGGTCCACAGAGAGCAGAGGGAGGCAGTGCCCTGTTTATGGGAGACAGGGAAAACCCCAGAAAGGTCCCTGTGTGGCGTGAGAATCATGTTAAAGTTACAGATGGCAGTCTACAAAGACCTACTCAAAAAAGGCAAGGAAAGCAGAAGGCAGAGTCATGTGAATACATCTGTTTTGAAGCTTTAAGGGTCAATACACACATTTGTAGGAATGCACTATTACCAGTTTTTCTCAAAACGACTGAGTACTTCAGTTTGGGTACTTGCCAATACCAATTACTGATATATGTACTTTCTGAGTTAGAACATAAACATTACACAATGTTATAAAAACACATTTTTAGAATTAGAACTTGGTACTAAATCCAATACATATCTGAAGTTTATTAAAGTGAACCTCAGTCTAATCAATCACCTAATGTCAATCACCCATTCATTTAAACCRGGTGTGCCAAAGCAGGAAAACATCTAAAATATGCACAATAGTGGTCCTCAAGAATAAGGAACCACTGGTCAAAATGGTCACGTCACATTTCTCAGACCCCAGACATCTGTGAGGTGGGAGAATACAGATCAATCCAGTAATGATATTAACCTTGAGTCATGCACTTTAAATCTTGTAGCTCATACGTCTTCAGCAACAGAACATAAATCCAGTTGCTTCATCTTTTTTCTTTAATTTTCCATCTCCTGAATGACTGAGAATCCACAGAAACATCTGATTGTAATGTTGTTGGACCATGTTGATACTAAAATTAAATTGCAAAAAGATCTATAAAATAGTTTGTCTGCCAAAAGTTTCCAGGACATTCTTTATTGATCTTCTTTTGATCTCACATCTCAAACAAAAGGACAAGAATAAAATACTCAAAATACAAAAAAGGTACATAGTTTCAGAAAAAACTCAAATTGGTTTTTTGAATCGTTTTTTTTTTTTTTTTTTTGGTAATACAGAACAGTTATGGAATGAACTATGCCTCTTTGTTTTGTTATATTTTTAAGCCATCATGGTGGTTAGCTCTGTAGCTTAACAAATTTGTGTTAGCTGAAGCTTTATTTTATCAGGTTCTTCTTGTAGCTGTGTAAGTTCTGTACATATTGTTATTATGCTAACTGGTCCGATGAAGTCAATAGGACCACATCATCTGCAAAAAGCAGAGACGTGATCCTWAGGCCACCAAAACAGATCCCCTCTACACCTTGGCTGCTCCTAGAAATTCTGTCCATAAAAGTTATGAACAACAACAGTGACAAAGGGCAACCTTGGCGGAGTCCAACTTTCACTGGAAATGAACCAGACTTACCGGCAATTCAGACCAAACTCTTGACACCAGTTGTACTGGGACCGAACAGCCCACATCAAAGGTCTTGGTACCTCATACCCCCAGAGTACCTCCCACAGGACTCCCTGAGGGACATGGTTGAACGCCTTCTCCAAGTCCACAAAACACATGTAGACTGGTTGAGCTAACTCCCATGAACTGTCCAGGACCCTCCTGAGATTGTTGAGCTGTTCCAGTGTTCCATGACMAGGACAAAACCACACTGCTCTTCCTGATTCTGAGATTCAACTATCCAACAGTTCCTCTTCTCCAGGACTCCTGAATAGACCTTACCTGGGAGGCTCAGAGGTGTGAGCTCCCTGTAGCTGGAACACTCTCTGCAGTCCCCCTTTTTTAAAGAGGGGGACCACCACCCTAGTCTACCAGACAGAGAAGGTAAGTGCCAATAAATTAAGGGACAACGCAAGTCAAAAGTCACAGGACACCCTTTAATTTTTATGTACTGGAAGTAGCCAAACAGATAGGCCAGTATTTAGATTTGTCATTTCCCCTTTTCTTTCTAAAATGAAAGTGTGTGCAGCACCTTTTGACTCAAAAGAGTGTATTGTGCCTTTTAATTCACCATGTCGATCCGTGGCAGGTGAGTAATGTAAGCAGGAAAGCATGGAGGGAAATTATGGAGCTGGCAGATGGGTGGAAGTCAAGACGAAGCCATTTTTTCCAAATGATAGGTCCAAGAGTCATTCCAGAAGCGTAGGTACTCATACATGTATGTCGAGATGTAGAGAAATTAGAACTGGATCACCAGCAAACAACATCCACACAAGGAAACCCAGATGCTCACAGGTAGACAGATTAGAAKAAACTTTTTCATATTGAGAAACAAACGATCTGGCAAATGAACGAAGGAAGAATTGTGGTTCAGCCCCATATAATAAAGCCCAGGTGTCAACCAGCTGATCTGCTGCAGCTGAGCAGGAGATGTGACATAATGGCAGTCCTGCCCACAATGCACACCAAAAACTCTCCAGTTTATTTGCAAAAACAAAAGTAAAGACTAAACTAAACAGCAGAATCCTCACACAATGGGCCTCATGCAAGAACGTTTGTATTTTTATCCTAAATTTCTCTTACTTTTGTTCGTACGAAGGGTTCGTACGAACATGCCATGTCAGATTCAACAAACTCTTCTATCTTCATGAAAAGTGTGYAAATGAGCTGCGTAAATTCCACCTGTTCGTATCCAGCTGTTCGGGCATGCGAGAGGAGATTAGCATAATTACCACCCCAAAAACACCATATAAGGCTATGTTTCCTGCCTTAGATATCAGGAAGTGTCCATTCATGAAAATGACAGCGAAAATTAAAAAGAAGAACTTTACAAGTTCAGAGATTGAAGTCCATCTGTCAGAGATCCAGAAAAGAAAATCTGTCATTTTTTGCAGCGTCAGCTGTGGAATAAAATGAGCTGCTAAATGTATAAACAACTACATTAAATCATTTTCCTTTATTCTGAAGCCACACCGTTGCGCACTGTACACCCCCGGACAATTTATATTGTTAGTCTAAATTATTACATTTAAAATTATAACTCTAATTCAAGCAGAATAGCCT
>NW_013953185.1:118868-123057 GCF_001266775.1 Austrofundulus limnaeus
ATATATTTGCATGTGGCAAACCTAATGTCCATTTGTTTTCTTACACTTGTCCTCTTATATCAGTCTGTCAGCTGAGTAAATAAGGCTGGTTCATTTAGGTTTTTCAATGCGTCACAGAGCTATCCCACAACCCGCATCATATGTCGCTAAGGTCGCAGAGTTTTTTTATTTTTTTAATCTTATTTTGGGTTTCTCCCTGGAGACCTTTGAGAAGAGACTAGTAAAACCACAGTCTTAGAGGAACAACCCCCCAACCCACGTACAATCTCAGACTGGCAGCTTTCAAATAAAATGACTATGCTTGAGTGCAGGAATGAGGTACAGTTCTGCTACAGAACATCAAATGACGAAGAACGAGTTGAAACTTAATCTGAAGAGAAAGATTGCTGCAGATGTGACACAGCGATCTGTGATCGGATCTGACTTGATGGATGAAACTCAAATGCTTTCTTTGTTCAGCTCAGTTAGAGTCAGCAGGAGACATGTTCMAGGGACAGCTTGATTTATACTCTTGGACAATCCGCACTGATAAAGGCAACATTTTGACCCAGTAAAACAGACAGAAAATTTATGTTCCCACCCAACAATGTCTCGGTTATTCACACAATGTTTGAAGCTGTAGAGATGGTGAAAATGTTGCTGTAAAACCTTCACTCAATTTGAAATACAGGAATCCATAGAAGCAATGTATCTGAAGCCATTTCCGTCAGACCTCGAAAGCATCATACATGATCCCATGAGATACTGCAAGATGTCATGCTTAAAGTATGTGYAATGAACAACTCTTAGCCACCACAGCCTAAACATTTAGCTCAATATCTGTAAAACTGACTGAGCTGTAGACATTTTTTATGTTAACAAATATGGATTAGCTGGGTTTTAAATTGGATTGACCTCATTTGTTAATCAATTGTAAAATGAGTATGTGAAGTGAAGTGAATCTAGATTAGTTTGTGAAAGTTTTATTAAACYCCAAACAGGGTTGACTGCAACAGTTTTGCCRAACGTTTAAAGGTGAAATGAAGGCAACTTTAGTTGGTGAAATAACTGAATAATTTGATRGTATATGTTGTATGTAGTATGAATATCAATAAAATGTCTAAATATTGTTGTAAATTTGACCAAAACATGTAATTTTCTACAAATTGCGTGAAAAACCATACTTTTGCAACCCACTCAGAGCTCCAGCAGGGGGCACAGTTTGTGTGACATAATATTTGTTGAACAACTCTCGCTCCTGGTAGGATTACATTTAGAAGCAGCTTTTGTTTTTAAGACTTTTACATTATTTTTGTGGACTTGAAATGGAATATTGTGTGGCTTTTGGGTTCACATGTGGTGCAGGGTGAGCTGCCAGCTTTTTTGTTTTTATTTTTTAAGATGCTGAGGGCAGAAGGTTTGCGTTGATGCAATGTGGAGGAAAAGACTGGAAAATAATGAATCCCAGCCTCCCCCAGCTCTGGTCAGACCAAAAGCAGGGTTACAAGGCTTTGCCTTTTCAGTGCTTCCCAGTTTGAGTAGATCCKTTAGTTTTGTGACCAAAAGGCTCGATCTAAAGGAAGATGCCAACAATATTTTCCCATGCTGGATTAACAACACAGCCATGTGAACATTTACACTCTCTGCTGCGGTCATAACAGGAACTATTTTTTTTAGCAGCATCAAGAGCCAAAAGGCTGCAACAAAGTGGTGAGCTGCTTTTTATTAAGAGTTTTATATTAATTATGAGTCTAATCAGGTCTGTCTCAATCATTGCTCAAAAAGCTACAMTGAGCACCTCGAAGCGAGGCTGCAGGAGAGACGACGGCTAGCAGGCTAGCAAGTTAACAAGCTAGCTTATCTTCATGTGAAACAGCTCCAGGTAAAATAGCGCTCCGAGCTGTGCTTCTTTCTGTACATTATTTAGCTGAAATGATCCATTCCCAGTTAAATTAAAAAGATGAACAGCTTTGATGATCAGCTGGTCTGATCTTGAACGCGCAACCGCCGGTGTTTACACATTCTCGACGGTGTTACGTCGAGCCGCGTTTCCCCATCAGATACGGCTCCCCCAGCATCTCCGGCTCCCCCATCAACGTTAAATAATAATAATAGTAATAATAATAATAATAATAATAATAATAATAATAATAAAAGTTTCTCCTCCTCCGACCCTTCACTCAAAACACTGATTCAACAAAAAACAACTATTTTTTCAGCCATCACTGTTGTTTATATGCTTCACTATGACACGAAGTGCTGCAGGTGAGCAGATGGATAAATAATATTTTAGAACCAGCAGCGCAGCGTCTCCAGCCTGTTTTAACTGCACGGTCCGAAACTGGAGAGACACTTCGGTTTGTTGCTTTCTCCACTCTATTCACATCTGTACAGCTGGATGGTTTTTGTCTTTAGTTTCATAGTGAAATCTGATTCAGTATCATAGGCGCGCATAATAAGAAGCCAGACTGTTTGACATGTTTGACGTTATATAGCAACAACTGTTTACCTCAGCAGCAAAAATTATGATTTCGGGCTCTGCACCGTAGCTCCACTTAGCATATTTTTTCATTACAGTTGTGAATAATTTAAATCACATTTTAAATAAAACATTATATGAATGCAAAATATGCAAAATACACCTTTTTGGGGCTTTTTCCCTTCATTTCACCTTTAAGCTAAAATTATTGTTCTCAAAATATTTATTGGGGGTCAGTGCCATCTACTACCATACCAAATTTTACAACATTATCTGTAAAACTGACAGAATAATTGCCATTTTATATTTTCTTTCAGTTCAGTTAGTTCAGTTAGCTGTGGCAGCCATCTTGATTTCATTTGATGCCAATAAATAGTTTACACAAGTTTCATTAAAATTTGTCCAGTAACTCTTGACATATTTTGGTAGCTACACAAACACAGACAGTTATCAAGCCTTGTTAACAGAGTAGATATTTGACAAAGAACACACTGCAGTGATGTTTATGGCAACATGTAGGTTTTATAAACTAAAAGCCAGATTGCCAAAACAAAATCTATGTGTTCATTGCTGCTGATTTTCATTACTTTTAATCAGCTGATGCATCMAGTCCCAAACACACTAGGCTTAGGAGGATTCACAGCAGCTCAAGTAAGACACAAAAAATCATGTATTTGTGTACATAGAACATGAGAGCACACATGGCTCACAATTAAATTACAGTAGGCTAATGCACATACTGTAAGATATATATAAGTTGTCATAAGTGGCTAACAAACAAACCACCTGCTATCTGAGTGTATCTGCATGATAGTGTCCAGCCGTTCTGTTCTCTGTCCTCTCAGAGCAGAGCCACATCTCCACAACAAACCTCTTCACAGCCCTCAGACAGGCAGGTTTACTCAGACAGACACTCCTGAGATAAACCCCACTCAACAAGGCTGCGTCTAGTGTTTTAGTCAGTCCAGCTGTAGGTTGAAGTGCAGTTTAAACACTCTTTTATGAGCTGCACTTCTATGTTGTGTATTGCAATTATAACTCAGAAAAGAATATATGTATATTTAGGAGTTAGGATTGCCTTTTAACTATGGCAGCCACAGTGTTCGGGCTTTTAGAGCTGCAATATGTCATACTCTGCTTTGTGTTTCACTGTAAGGTTTTCAAACACTAACTAGCCTCATGAATTCAAAAGTTCCAAAGACATACAGAGCATGTAGACACTGAGAAAAGTCCTTTGAGGAAAGTTAGTCTTTTTGGCAGCCATGTTGAAAATTCTCCTGGGTGAAGCTTTCAGGTTGCCAAGAAACTAAATGTTCTCAACACTGCTTTTAAGGTCCCACTCTGGGGCCTGAAACATCAAGTGAAAGATATTGAAGATCCACAAAATTAAACATATTAGCAGCAGTAACTGTCTCAGAGTGGTAAAACAGAAGTCATGAATAGGTAAAAATAATATACTGAATTACGCGTCTTGTAAACATTTGTATAAACCAATTGACATTGGTTTATAAAAATGTTTGAACACTTCATAAAAAAAGTAGAGATGCACCGATCCACTTTTTTTAACTTCYGATACCGATTCCCATACCTGAGGGTTAKTATCGGCCGATACAGATCCGATYCGATACTGAAAAACAGCATTAATTGAAACATTTATTTCCTATTTTTAAAAAAACAGACAGAAATGAACTACTGAAGTGCACATTTATTTTATCACTATGCACCATTACA
>NW_013953185.1:123442-125353 GCF_001266775.1 Austrofundulus limnaeus
TCATGGCTTTAACATCTTTTATCTCCTCTAATATGCTTTTGCACACTTTACCGTGCGGTTCAGGTAGAGCCATTTCTGACAAATATTTTCTGCTCACCATGTTGTAGCGTGGCTCCAGCTGGTTAATTAGCAGCCGGAATCCCTTWTCTCCAACAACTGAGAGCTGCTGTCCATCCATGACAATAAAGTTTWGTATCCGCTCAGTGAYTTTTGTTGCCTGCATACTTTTAGATGGAAACATTTCACCTCTTTCCTTCATCTCCTTCAAAGTTAGTTGCTTCATGCCGCCTCCTTTTTGTTGACTCCATTCAACAAACTCTGCATGCTCTTTCAGGTGAAATTGCTGGAGATACTTGATTAAGATGGTTGTGTTGTAGCTTGAAGCTTTGCTTCCGCTCCTTGGAACAGTCACTGCGCATGTATTGCACGTAGCCGTCACATCAGATGTGTTGGGTGAGGTAAAGTAAAAAGCTCCAGGTGGCTGATCCTTTCGCTCGCTCCATTTTGAAAACGGCACATGCCACTGCTCTGCGTGTCGCTGGCACACGATGTCACATCACTTGCGGACCTCAGCATAGAAATAAAGTGTATAGATCTGCCCCTTTGTATCGGGTCCATTGTCACTGATACCCGATCTAGAAGTTTGTTAAATATCGGGACCGATACCGATACTGGTATTGGATCGGTGCATCTCTAAAAAAAGTTGTGACGATTTCTACTACTCCAAAGCTGAATACTCTGTACCTGTTTGGTGCAGATCCACTCATCTAAAAAATTAAATAAAATTTAAATAAATAAAAGATTTAAGATGGTCATTTGTTATGCCCCTGTCAAGCACGCGTACTGTAACACCTGCCGACCTCTGTCAGGTCAACAACAGAGCCAAGACATTGTTGACTTTGGGGCAATAAAGTAGAAAACATACACACTGCTCAAAAAAATAAAGGGAACACTTAAACAATGCACGCTAAGTCCAAGTAAATCAAACTTTTGTGAAGCACATTCAACTCTGTACAGAACAAAGTACTCATTGCGAATATTTCATTGATTAAGATCGGGAGTTAGCGTGCTTTGTTTAAGTGTTCCCTTTATTTTTTTGAGCAGTAGTGTTCCCTTTATTTTTTTGAGCAGTGTATAATAAAAAAATAAGACATATAAATAAATAAAATGGAGGAAGTCTCATTTTCTAAGTAAAAAAAACTCCTGGCTTCATAACGTGAAATACAAATTCAAATTTCAATTAAAAAACAAGCAATTCTTGGGTGAGAGGATCATTATTGCTAAGTTGCTAGTATCAAAATGGGCCAGACGCATCTGGGTGTGGTTAATGATTACAAAACATGTAAAAAAACTATTTTTGCTTAAAAGAGGCTTTTTTTATGTCATGAAGTGAGGAGAGAACATTGTTTGGGCAGATTTAGATGATGGGGCACCCTTTTCCCCTAATGGTTTTATGTTCACTTGTCTTTTATGGTTCAGCAGAAAGAATTATCTTTTGATCGTCTGGTAAAGAAAAATGTAATCACTAAATGGAAGTCTGAAAATTATAGCAGGAGACCAATTCATTCTCTGAAAACTTTATTTCCAGTCTGACTCCTTTCAGCTCCAACAGCAGTCAGGTAGCAGCTGGCGGTGGGCCTCAGAGTAAAACAACCTTGGCCTTAACAAAATTCAAAACAAAATTTCATTCAATTCCCTCTCTTTGACATACATAAATTATGTCAAATAAAACCCATAAGGAGGTTATAGGAAAACTTTAAAGGGGCAATATTATGTGTTCTCAGGCATACAATAAAGCAATGGTTCCCAAACTTTTTATCGTCTGACCCACAAAATATCCACGGCAAAAACTTGTGACCCCAAATATTACTGGTCTTAGTACACAAACTTTTTTAATAACCCTAAAAACAC
>NW_013953185.1:125933-128032 GCF_001266775.1 Austrofundulus limnaeus
CAGAAGCTCAGTTCAGTTTACTTGGCATCTAAAAATACATTTCCTCAAAGGTATTTTGAATTTCAAAAGGGCTGCCATGAGAAGTTCTATTGCTCAGCAGACAGTTTCACTTTCAGTTTCACCAGTTGGGTGAAACTGGGGGGTGGGGGTGCTCCATGATGAGGAAGCTCAGCTTGGAGACACAGCCCAGAGGAGGAGCTGGTCTCAAAACGCAGTTCTAGTCCCAACTGGTCGTTTTGCTCCCCTGCCTGGCTGCTTCAGGACACTACAGGATTTCTCAAATATGCATGAATGAGTCAAAGCAAGACTGGACATGTTTTTGATGAGAGGATAACATTACAACATGATAGGTTGGGAAACCCCTTTTTCCAGCTCCTGTGGTTGAGATGTTGACAAATCCAGTTGTTCTTCTGGTTCTGCAGCTTGAGGGAACTCCTTTCTCTGTGATTCTGATTCTGCAGGAGTCTCCTTATCACTCCTTTGTATGTTGTGGTCCAATGGTGTCTCAGTTCTCTCCAGATGTCCTTCAGGCTCAGATATCAGTTGATCACACTCCTGTTGTTGGTTTCCAACAGGAACTTGATTCAGGGTATGCCTTTTCAAGATCATCCATCACGTCAGGGTCACCAAATTTGTAAAGAAAACATAATAAAAAATGAAATGTCTAAATAAAAGCAGAAAACCAGTTGATTCTCTTTTAAAAAGGCTTTRTTCTCTTCTCTAGCTCCATTCAGCTCCCTGTTATAAACCATATGGCTGCAATGATCAGAAAGTATAAAATACAAGACTGTATCTAACATTTAGTTAATCAGTGACAAAATTTTCCTTCACTCTCAAAAGTGAACAAATATGGTTTTGGGGAAAAAACATTTTTCCAACCCTAATATTTTTTCCATATGTTTTTAGGTCATAAAGTTGAGATAAAATATTTAGTCAGTTTTGGAAATTTGAATAACTCTCACCCCAAAATAATTCCTTTGATTAATTTCAGTGGACTTCATTTGGAGAGTWTTTTCCCTGACAAATAAGAAAACATAATTTGTCTAACAGCCTTCTAATTTTACCATTGATTAATTTAGACTTAAGAAGTACACAAATGTTCCAGAGATCCACAAAGAATGTCGCTGCASCTTCAAGTCAAATCAATCTTCCCTGCAGCCATCTTGAAAATATCCCTGGAGGATTGTTTCAGGTTGCCAAAACTAGAAAACTTATTAAATGAATTTGCACAGCTCATCACTGCAACTTTACTGGGCATTGGGTGCAACAAAGACATCTATCACCAGATAAAACGACAATTCAACATATATGTCTTTGCTCAGAAATGGTTTCTTTTTTCATTCAGGCAGGAGAGAGCCATGCTTCCTACAACCACCCACGTGGTAATAAAGATTTCTTTCATTTTGTCCCTTAAAAACTYTCAGTGTTTATATTTTCAGTGTCCTTATCTGTGGGCTTCTCCTCACAGATAAGGTCATTGAAGTGCAAAGGCAGCCATTAACCTTTCTGACAAAATTTTAAAGTCACATCACTGAAATACTTTCTGTGTTGTTTAAGCAAATTAGGCTAAAAAGGTTCCTTAAAGAAGCAAGTGCCAKGCTTATTTTCTTTTTAAATTTTGGTCAACTAATGGTTAAACTGATTTTCTATTTGGTTTTGTTTGTTGTGTCTTTGCAAATCTCATTAGACTTTATTTAGTAGTTGCCGTACAAAATTTAAGGATTCTCATTAGTGTGTAATCACTATTATTTTACACTTGACCACTTTTACTCAATAATGTATCTTAGCTACTTATCTGACTGTGGTTTCATKTATAGTGACAAGTTTAGTGTTTTTGGCAATGATATGAGATTTATCTGGGTGAAAAACAACTGCTGAAGAAGACCTAACTTTTCATAATGTATCTTTCATCAACAACTATTTGCACACACATCCCTATATTTACATCTCTGTCCACAGTAAAATCAGAGCGATGATGTTTGTGCCTCTGGTAAATGTCTTGTGTGGATGTGATTACCGCAAGTGTTTAAGGTTGAAGATTACTCATTTAACACACACACACACACACACACACACACACACACACACACACACACACA
>NW_013953185.1:129561-137455 GCF_001266775.1 Austrofundulus limnaeus
CACACACACACACACACACACACACACACATACCATCCTCACAATAATCTAGATAAAGATCACTCACTGGCCTTCTTTTCCTCTTCTCGCTCAGCAGGATTTATGTTCACAGATGTACAGATTTAAACACATTTATATAAATAGTTTTATTCTGAATGCTGCTCAAAGAGGGAAATTAACAGCTTTAGCAAAAAGCTAAAATTATTGGAATCATAACAAGAACAGCTATTTAATTCCCCATGCATGTATACATTTTATTGAAGTGGAGTACGACTCACTGTGGGCAAATTTTAGTCGGTATGGAGCACAGAATGCAAGTTCCCCATTTATCTGCTTTGTTTRGCCTTCTGTTCTAGAGGTTGAGGATATTATCATTCACAGGCACGCTTGAACTCTGWCAGATGAACATGTTTAAGATGTATTTTCTCCCATTCTTGGGGTTTTCATTTCTCTGTTGTTCAACTTTTTCATACTTAGAAACGATTCATCATACACACTTTGTGCTCTTAGTCAAGTTTTGCTGCTTGTTCTGTATTGGAAATTACAAAACCATATCTCTGTAATTTMTATTTGTCATTCACATATCTTTTGATCAAAATACTTTTAATTAGGGGTGTCTCAATAACAGCTTTTCTCAAACCGACACCTCATTTGACCATCCAAGAACATCTATTGGCTCTCCAGAGCCCAAAATGTGTGACAAAGCTCCTCATGTCCCGCCCACGGTACGTGTGCTAGATTGACTGCACTGACAAAAATGAAACTTAGGAACAACTCAAAAAATTGATGTAATTCGTAGCACCTACGTTTATTAGTTTATCTCAAACTAAATGTATGACTTGGTAGAAAATTAAAAAAATTAAGTTTATATCAAACAAAAGTAAAATTTTACATTAATTTGAAGTGAAAACCTAAGTTATATTTACCATAAACCAATTTTTTTACTTTGTTAGAAATCAACTTTTTTAATTTGGCTGAACTTAATATTTACCATTAAATTAATGTGTAGTTTTATTTTGAAATAACAATTAAATTGATGCAATTTTGTTACAGCTAACTTTTTAAGTTATCTCAAGTTACAATTTTTTATTCAGATTTGTAAGCTTTAATTGTACTTTCACCTTATTCAATACATTTTCTTTAGTCACAAGCAAAAATGTTACTCAGTTCAACGCATTATTTAATTTTGTTTGGTTTAAACTTAGTTCACTGTACATTTAACAAATGCAAAAAATAGTTCTTGAAATGTTTATTGTTATAAAAAACAACATACACCACATAAATACAGCAAAATAAAATACAGAATAATAAAGACCTCTAATTRTGTATTTTGTTATATTTTTCTTGTCCCTTATTGTTGCCTTTAAAACTTAATGCAAAATATCATTGAGAGGAAACAAACAACAGACCCAAAGTCATAAAATATACATAAAAAGGACAAGCATTATTTACAAGTATTATTCATGTGCAAACATAACTTTGGTGTAACTTCTCTTAAAAATTACGCGTGTATTTCCCTTAAATCCTGATATACAAAAAGTAATAGTGAATGCCTTGATGATGAAACAATGTTACAATGGCTATCTTTAGATAAAATAATCTGAACTGTATCCATTACAAACATGAAATCAACAGATCAACAATAAAAAAACTTTTTGGGTACACCATCTTGGATCAAAGTGCATAAGCCAGTTTATAAGAAAAATTAATAAAAAAAAAACCCATTGTTTTTGTCACTGCAAATTTAAGTTTTAGCATTTTATGTGGTAACCAGTGGCGCTAAGATTACAGCAATATTATAATTAAAAAGCAATTATTTTACATTTACCAACATCTCTTTCAATTCTCCTGAAATGTATCAGTACACAAGCTGTAACTTGAGTGTTCCATATCCAGATGATTTTCCTTGTTCAGTCTTTTKTGTTGATCTTAAGGTTCAGCRTCATTGTCATTGCATGTCATTGTCTTTATTTCTATCTCCATGAAAACGTTGTGTAGTGCATCTAAGGTGTGTTTCAACTCACAGGGMTAGCTGAGGTTTAGGGAGTAGATGAGTCCAAGTTTTACCCAGCAAGTGCAAGTGATGGCAGTTCATTGAGGACATCCACACCTTCAATAGCAATCCAGACATCACARTGTCATCAATATTTTTTTGAACAGTTAGCTGACTAAACATACTGTTAAAGAGGAAATATATTTGTTACGAAGTGTTTTGAGTGCTTCAAGAAAAAGGTAGAGTGATTTTTGAGGCCAGGAAAAGTAATAAAAGGAATGGATACACCACTTCTGTTCACCATTTTGAAATGTTTTTTTTAGCCAGAAATTGAGGACAAATATGCATCAAAAGTAGGTGAAAAACATACTTTTTTCTGTTGCTGGTTTTGTTATTGTATTAGGGCCACACAATGAGCTTTGTTTAGTTATTATTACAAGAATAAAAACATAATATTACGAGATTTAAGTCGTAATTTTACAAGAATAAAATCATAATATTATGAGATTAAAGTTGTAATTTTTCAAGAATAAAGTCATAATATTACAAGATTAAAGTAGTAATTTTGTGAAAAAAAGTAATGATATGAGAAAATTGCACAATTTCCAAGTCCTGCTACTGATAATTTGATGCTAATGTGCTAGAATGACAAGTTATTCAATGTTCCTCATTTTATTGCAGTGGTAAATGCTTTTTCATGTAAAGGGTATAATATGACTTCAGTTTTAGAAGGTTATGACTTTTTTCTCATAATATTATGACTTTAAATCTCATATTATTATGACTTTAATCTCATAATGTTACAACTTTATTCTCATAATATGACTTTATTCTCGTAATGTTACAACTTTATTCTCGAAATATTATGACTTTAATCTTGTAATATTATGTCTTTATTCTCGTATAATATGACATTAATCTCGTAATATTCCGTCTTTATTTTCATACGACATTAAAGACACCAGAGGGCTGTGCATATTCACTGTGCTCAGGGTATCTTTAGGTGATATGGTTTAACTAACCCTAAAAATTAAGATAACACTTGAAGTTATTCYGAAGCTCCAAAAAAATTAAGATGGTCCTCGGACGGGTTCTTCTTTAATGAAACATTTCACTTTTCCTTCAAGAGACTTCTTCAGTCTGAAGGAGAGACAAAACATTTCATTAAAGAAGAACCTGTCCAAGGACCATCTTAAATTTTTTTGGATTCTTCAACCTGGATTACTGAGATGCAYCAGGACATTATTACAAAACTGTTGCTCAATTTGTATTTCAACTCAGATTTTTCCATTTCTGTGTGTGATATGTGAACATTTATATCAAACGTATACAGCAGGTTTAAGAAAAATAATCATAACCATAAACCTGGTAGAAGACAATGCATACATCAGTAAGGCTACAACTGAAACATTAATCTTCCATGTAATTTTATTTGTCTCAAATCCCATTGAGATCAAAGATCTCTTTTGCAAAGGTGGCCTGGGTTTGAAGGCAACCTATTGTACATGTTTTTGTGCTGTGGGAGAAACCGGGATACCTGGAGAAAACCCACACAATCACAAGGAGAACATGCAAACTCTGCACAGAAATACCCCAAGTCCAAACTGGGGATTCAACCAGGACCTTGTTGCTGTGTGGCGTCAGTGCTAACCACTGAGTCATTGTGCTGCCATTTAGTATAATAATAATAGTTAAACTAATACCTCTGATATKTTCTGTATCACTATGAGTTTCAGTGAATCCACATGCTTCATGAAAGAAAGTTCAAATTATAAATTTCTGCATGTAGTTTGAAGAGTTTTAAATGGTTTTTGCACTGCATTARGATTGATGCTGAATTAAACTGTTCAAGCCAGTTAATAAACTTATTAGGTTCTAATAAGTTTATTTTCTGTTCTCCAGCCTCTATAATGTTACGGTATATAGTGAAAGTGGTTTAGTTGACCCATGAATTTAATTAGTCTTTTAAACAAAGTAGATCTGGTCATGCACGTTAGACACAATAGAATGCAAGTTGATCAGTGAGTGTTCTTAGTGCTCATACTTTTTCAGTTGCAAAGGCCAATGGTAATTAATAAAKAAAATGCATTACTGTTAGTTCATAACCTTCCACAGTTAAAAGGAACAAACTTCAAAGTGATCTATTTTTGTTTCAGGAAAACATTAATAAACRTTGATTTTGCTGATATATCTTTATCGCGTTTCAATCTTTTTTATWTTCACTAATCTCTAACTAGAAGCCTAACTTACTAGATATGACTGATTTTCCTTWTTTTTYCTCTACTATACCTTCTCCTCAGGCTCTCATACTGCTTCCTAATTCTCACAACAGATCACAGTGTCCTCCACAAACATCATTGCYAATAAAACTCCTGCCTGACCTCATTTGTCAACTTGTCTATCACCATGGTAAGAGGCTCAGCCCAGGACCATACTTGTGATTCTGGAAATCTTACACTGAGCATGAAATAGCATCACAAGCCCACAGCTGTGTGAGCAGCATAAGCCACCTATCACCACAGAAATGATGATAGAACTAAGACATTACTTGATTATCTAAAAAGAGTATTATTCTGAATGCATTCTCTAAGCCAGCTGTCCTCGTGTATTAGCTAGTATGATCTTCATTACATGTGGAAACTGAAATTAGTTGTTTCTGCCTCACACACCCTTTTCTGAAGCTAACATTTTGGTAAGCATTTAATCAGTATGTTGCTCTTAGATCTGAACAAATAAAAGGAGGACATGYAGTTCATGTAGTCAAATAGAAGGGAGGTTGATAGTCATCAGAGCAGACAGATGGAGGGAATGCACCAGTAAGTCCCAAACAGTGGGAAAGTCCTGAGGGAGAGATTTGTTCTGCACCCCGTCTGTTACGCTTCACAGTTCCCTTTTCTCACTCCTTCTCCATCTCCATTTATAYCCCGTTCTCCCTCTGTTTGACTTCTCGGACTGCACTGGGATTTGTTTTGTTCTCTTCTAATGCAATCTGTTGCTATTCTCAGAGCCTTGCTCGCTACAAAGATGGACAGTGTATACACACTACCCTCAAGTGTGGCATCACATCAGCGTGTGAGTGCGTATGTGTGTGCTGAGGGGTGTGGGAGGTCTTTGAGCAAATAAAAAGTACAGAGAGACAGAGAGTTGGCACAGCCACATTTTTTGTTCACTTTCAAAACAATATTTTACTACTTGTTGATAAAATCTTGCATGGCACTTTGGGAGTAAAAGTCTCACTTTGGAAATCTCTTGGTGAAAATGYCTCAGCAAGCCTGTAATCTTTTAGGCTCTGAAGTGTTAAACTTTGAGCAGAAAGAGATTTTGGCTCAGAGYAGTAAAGCTGCTATCTGGTGGCAGCCATTTTAGAGCCTTCTCTCTTCATGGTGGCATTGTGGTACAGTCCCAGTTGATTAACATGTTGTCGGTAGCTGTGGCTGTGACTTTGTTCACTCTGTAAGCCACTGTGCAAAGACAAGACACAAAATAGGGTAATTCATGACTATGTAAAACTGTGATTGGTTAGACTTTACTGCTTGTTGCGCAGATGGTTTTAATTTAGTTTTTTCCCCTCTCCTGTTATTTTTTTTTTTATCTGGAGCACACACAGTGTTAGCCATTCACACACATCCAACTTAATGCAGTCTAAGATGGAGAAACATGCATCAAAAGCAAACATAAAACACAGTCAGTTAGAAATGATCGTGACTTCATTGCATTACAACATCTACTGATTAAAGCTTCAGTATGGTCTATTCCTAATAATTTTGTGGTTAACTGGGAATTATRTTGTGCTGCTGGTTATGCGCATATTACTTTCATGCTCATATTGGTACATTAAAACTCAAGAATCCTGATACTTTCTAACGACTTTTGACGTGTCTCCTTGGTGTAAACTCAAAGAAACTCAAAGGAGCATTGAACCTCTAACTCAGTGGTTCCCAAACTTTTCAGCTTTTGACCCACAAAATAACAGTAGCAGAGACCTGTGCCCACAACTATTTTTGGAYGATAAACATTTGWATCAGGTCAACTAAACATGGGCACAGTAACAATATTTATTATTCTACATTTATACATTTTAGGCAATAAGGCAAAAAATAATTAATTTAGAAAATCTTTTCAGGACCCCACTTTGGGTCCCGAYCCCAACTTCTTGAACCACTGCTCTAACTAACCAGCCGTGCAATTAATAAACTAATTCAAAGGTAACATATCTTTGTAAYACTTGGTTTATTTACATAATAACTTTAATTGCTGGGTGTTCGGCCCCTCAGCTGTTGACCGGCAGTAACTGTGGCCCCCGGAGAAATTTAGTTGAATAGCCCTGGTGTAAGGAATAGGGCGAGTGTGTGGCCACTGATTGGGAAAGGGCCATGGTTTGATTATTCCTCTTCTTCTAGTGGTGTTTTGTGGCGGTTGGTAAACAACTGTAAGTATGCATTACTGCCACCTACTGATTGAATCTAAATGCTTTTACATAAACTTACTATTGTTTATCTATTTCTATCTTTGTAATTTTAAAAACAAAAACTTTAATAAACTTGGAATATCCTTTTGGCCCTGTGATGGACTTGCGACCTGTCCAGGGTGTACCCCGCCCCTCGCACTGTGACTGCTGGAAATGGGCACCAGTGACCCACGCGACCCTGAAAAGGAAGAAGCCTGTACAGAAAATGGATGGATGGATGGATGGATGGAATATACTTTTACTTGGACATGTACTGTATACGTCTTGTTTCTCGGTTGAATTTATTGCCTTTCACATTTTTGAACCCCGAGAGTTGCCGTTGTATCTGGCCATGCCATGAGATGAGCACCATGACACAGTAGTCTGCAGGCTGCAGCAATGCACTCTTGAAACAAATACGAAACCGTATGTTTATAGTTATTTATTTTTTACTCTGTAGCTTGTTTTAAAATAAATAAATAAAAATCTGAGTTGTTTCTGCTTCAAGCATATGAACACGTTTTGTTTCTGAGTCTGATAAATCATTGGGGATTGTGTTTAATGGTTGTCTTGTTGTATGTCCACTTCCATTTACTATGTTTTTTTTACATTACCTGCAAAAAACTTAATCAAAATTAAATGTTTCACAGAAACTAAGGATGTTATAAAAAATGAATGGTACCATTACAATAATCATGCATTACCTAGTTTTTCAAAGATAGTAGTTTTGAATTCCATACCAAGTATATATTCGAATAGGTTGCACCATCACCAAGACAGCAATGTACTGTTCTTTTTTTTTAAATGAGTTTATTGTATGCAAAGTTTTGCAGGTCTGGACTACACAAAGTTTGGTTTTGTTAACTTGTGTCATAAAATGTTTTATTCTGAAGTTTTGTGTAAAAAAGTCAACATTAATAGTTCCCCCAACAGATAAACGTTTCTAAACAGAAATGTCCTTCATACTGAGGAATTCTAAAATAACCTGTATTTGTAGTCTCAAACAAAGATGTCCAGTGATGGCAGTAAAAGACATATACAAAGTAGACGTCAGTCTTTGAGTCTGAAAACACATTGGCAGAATAGGAAAAGCTGGTTTGTGTGATGTGGCCAAATTTTACTTGTTGGCATAGAACTCTGTTATGTTATAAAATGGAGACGTATATTTGAAATCATACAAGTATAATTACCAGTTCATTACCAAGGTTTGATGATAAGGTGCCTGTGCTTGTACGTGAAGACATGATGTGCAGCCAAACTGTTGGGAGAAATGTCTTTAAGGCATTAGTAAAAGTACTGCATTCACAGTCTGCAGTGCCAAGTCGCAAAGACTTCACACAAAACAAATCCTGAACTTGTACAGCAGCTGTTGTGAGAACGAAGAGCAAATGGCACACACACACACACACACACACACACACACACACACACACACACACACACACACACACACA
>NW_013953185.1:140662-143190 GCF_001266775.1 Austrofundulus limnaeus
CAGTTATGTTACACAGTATAGTAAATCTTATAATGTAAAATGTGTGTTACTGCTAGAAAAAAATGCAGAAAAATAGTAAGTTTTTTTCTTACGTGTTGAACTGATGTGGAACAGAAAAGGAGCAGAATAAATACAGAGAAAACAGGAAAGTTAAGTAAATCACAGTAAAATCATTACAATATATTTTAACCCTAAAATATCCTGAATCATTTTACAAAAGTAATTTATTCAATAAATAAATGGACAGAGAGCATAACCCCCCCAATGTTAGACCTAAAGTTACGCCCTTGACCTCTTGGGGGTTCAAACCCACTTCGCTGCACTGTGCTGATGTGTCCTTGGGAAAAACCTATGGTATGCATATTGATTTGTGAGTGACACAAAAAAATGCTGTCGGACTACAGAGTGCAGATTTATAGTTGAAAGCACTTTGTGTACTCATTAGGGATGAGCGAGTACACCACGATCTGTATCTGTATCTGTATCTGTTCAACCATCTAAATTATCTGTATCTGTATCTGTACTTGGAGTGGGAGGGACCTAAACCAGATGTAGGTGTGGTTTAGCCGGAAGTTGGCGGGGCTTAAATCTGTACAATGTTTTAAGTCTGAAAATGATATGGATTGATCAGATATTGCTATATGTGTTGTTTGTTTGAATGTTATTTACAGAACAGCCTCAAAAATGAGATTCAAATCAATGTTTTTAATCACAAAAGTAAAAAAAAAAGCCTGTTAATGGGTTAAGTGTTATGCACTATCTAGGTGAGTTGAAAAGAGTCTAAAACTAGAAAGCACTTACCAAAACAGATTTTTTTAAGTGGCACACCTCAGATAAAGTTTAATGAGTTGGCTTTGAAAAGAGGTTTCTGGTTTAAACTAGTTGTAGTGACCTATACTAACCATTGTCCTCTTTAGCATTAAATTAAGAGAGGGGTAGTGGTAAGGGAAACACTACATGCTTGGTTATACACAAATTAATCAGACTGTCACATGTTTTCTTTAATCAATGAACAAAATGCATTTGTTCATCACTGCTAAAAGATTTGTTCCCAACACGTGAGGGCAGCACGGTGGCTCAGTTGGTAGAGCGGTTGCCTCAAGGGCTGGGTAAAAAAGTTGATTTTATCGATCTTGGATCGAATCATTTAAATTTGGGAAAATCGATTCACAGGACATGAGATCGATTCTTCCCCATGGCGTCTTGTACGCGTGTCTGAGGTGTGTTTCTATATTTTGTAACTCCTGGCTTGCCGTATATTTATATCCAGTTTACATTCAGTGCTAACATTAGCTTTCGATAACAAGTTGTCTGGATCAAAACAAAAGAAACTAAGGAATCACTAACATTACCAGCCGACTCTCCGCAGAACTTAAAGATAACAGAGACCATGGTGACTTGTTTGCAAAGATTTGTGCTCCTACGTGGTAGCAAAAATGAAGCGGGGTTTGTCGAGCATACAATATCAATGTCAGTAAACATTTTCTTCTAATCGAATCTTGATTAATCAATTCTAAACTTAATGAATCAAAATCAAATCGACAGAGATTTGGCCATGATACCCWGCCCTAGTTGCCTCTCAGCAATAAGGTTGCTGGATTGAATCCAGTCAGCGGACCTTTCTGGGTCCAGCCGTCTCAGTCGTTGTGTCCTTGGGCAAGACACTTCACCCACCTTGCCTACTGATGGTGGCCAGAGGGTCCGGTGGCGCCGGTGCATGGCAGCCCCGCCTCTGTCAGTGTGCCCCAGGGCAGCTGTGGCTACAGTGTAGTTTGCCATCATCAGTGTGTGAATGTGAGTGTGAATGGGTGAATGTCTGTTAGTGTAAAGCGCTTTGGGGTCCGGAGAGACTTGAAAAGCGCTCTATAAGTTCAGTACCATTTACCATTTACCATTAAGAGTTTGGATGTTCTCTCCATGCACATGTGGGTTTTCACCGGGTACTCTGTTTTTTTCCCACAGACCAAAAACTTGACTGTTAGGCTAACTGGTAACTCTAAATTGTCCTTAGGTGTGAGAGTGAATGGTTGTTTCTCTCCATGTGGCCCTATGATGGACTTGTGACTTGTCATAGTTGTACCCCGCCCCTTGCACAGTGACTGCTGGATATGGGCACCAGTGACCCTCATTTCTCTAAAAGGAAGAAGTGGGTTGAGATAATGGATGAGAGACACTAGCAAATTTGACAGTTAAGCAATGTTTGTTCCATTAAAAACCTAATAAGGTTGCACTTGGTATACATCGTCATTTTAAGTCAATGCACCTTTATGCAAACAGACAAAGCCAATATGCTCATCTGCCTTGTACTTGGTTACACTTGGTTGCAACAGATTTCATTATTTTTTTTATTCTTGTTAAGGATAAATATCAACAATATCAAACACATTACATAGAAAAACGCCAAACTAGGCATTCTTTATTTTCTTCATATTTCACTGTGACAAAGAAAGAAAACATTGTTTTTTTATGCTCATTAAATAAAAATAATAATGATACCAAGTTAAACATGTTAAAATGGTTGTTTTGAC
>NW_013953185.1:143200-146062 GCF_001266775.1 Austrofundulus limnaeus
GTCCCACATCGTCAGGTGAAAATTCTGGTTTTGATTCTTGCTCTCCCTCGGATTCTGTCTTCACCTCACGGACCAATTAACCCAGCAACGCACAGCAGCGACGACGTCACTCAGCTTCGGACTGTCAACAGCGCTTCTGTATGGAACACTCTTTTACGAACACCAGGTCAGTGGTTTTATTTTTCTCATTCGAATTAAACCCTGACCTTGATAACAGTTGTTCTCTGTGTCCAGAGCTACCAGTCCCTCCTGACGTCCAGATCCAGAACCTCACCACTACCTTGTACTTTCAAAATAAAACCTGTAAAACTGTTTTTGAGTTTGGTATTTTATCAGAGTTCAAAAACCCAGTCATATCATTTGCTCATAGCCATACCCCTTTGAAGAATCTTTTGTGATTGAATTTTAGATAGTCTTGTATCTTATACTTTGTAATCGAATTTAGTCATTTACTTTAAACAATAAGAGAATCAACAAGTCTCTGTATGCTCACTCCTACAGTGTAAGAATAATTGTTTACTCAAAAAGAAAAAATAAATAGGTCCTCTGAATGGGTTCTTCTTTAATGAAACATTTTGTCTCTCCTCCAAGAGACTTCTTCAGTCTGAGTTTCAGGTTACAGTTAGGTCCATATATATATCTGGACAGAGACGACATTTTTCTAATTTTGGTTCTAGACATTACCACAAAGAATTTTAAACAAAACAATTCAGATGCAGTTGAAGTTCATACTTTCAACTTTAATTCAGTGGGTTGAACAAAATGATTGCATAAACATGTGAAGAACTAAAGCATCCTTTTAAACACAATCCCTTCATTTCAGAGGCTTAAAAGTAATTGGACAGATAAAATAATTGTAAATAACATGTTCATTTCTAGTACTTGGTTGAAAATCTTTTACTGGCAATGACTGCCTGAAGTCTTGAACTCATGGACATCACCAGATTCTGTGTTTCCTCGTTTTTAATGCTCTGCCAGACCTTCACTGCGGAGGTTTTCAGTTGTTGTTTGTTTGTGGGCCTTTCTGTCTGAAGTTTAGTCTTTAACAAGTGAAATCCATGCTCAATTGGGTTGAGATYAGGTGACTGACTTGGCCATTCAAGAATATTCCACTTCTTTGCTTTAATRAACTCCTGGGTTGCTTTGGCTTTATGTTTTGGGTCATTCTCCATGTCATATGAAATGATGACCAATCAGTTTGGCTGCATTTGGCTGGATCTGAGCACACAGTATGGCTCTGAATATCTCAGAATTCATTCGGCTGATTCTGACCTTGTGTMACTTCATCAATAAACACTAGTGACCCAGTTCCACTGGCAGCCATGCATGCCCAAGCCATCACAGATGATGTGGTATGCTTTGGATCATGAGCTGTACCACGCCTTCACCATACTTTTCTTTTTCAATCATTCTGGTAGAGGTTGATCTTGGTTTCATCTGTCCAAAGAATGTACTTCCAGAACTGTGTTGGCTTTTTTAGATGTTTTTTAGCAAAGTCCAGTCTAGCTTTTTTTATTCTTGATGCTTCTGAGTGGCTTTGCACCGTGCAGTGAACCATCTGTATTTGTTTTCATGCAGTCTTCTCTTTATGGTAGATTTGGATATTGCACCACACCTCAAATCAACTCCARGCCTTTTAATTGAGAATAACATAATGAAAGGATTGCTCACACCTGTCCATGAAATAGCCTTGGAGTCAATTGTCCAATTAATTTTGGTCCCTTTAAAAACAGKGTGGCGCATGTTAAGGAGCTGAAACTCCTAAACCCTTCATCCAATTTTAATGTGGATACCCTCAAATGAAAGCTGAATGTCTGGTCTTTATGTCCATGTACATTATATAACCATAACTTGAATATGTTTCAGTAAACAGGTAAAAAGACTAAATTTGTGTCAGTGTCCAAATATACGTATATGGGCCAAACTGTAACYGTGTTTCCATCAAGGCTTTTTGATGCACATTTAGTAGTGTCACATTAAAAATGTGAAAAAAARKYMRRWKGRAAMMRSMAAAWTYMAAAAAAAAATCCTCAATTCTCTAAAAAGTTTTTACGCTCGCTTGAGGTGGTTTTTGGTTTTTTCGAAAAACACTTAATGCGCTAAAGAAGAGATAGAAACAGTTTTGCCGAATAAGTTGTGACGTAGCGAACATTTACCTCGCGTAGCTGATCAGCTGTTCCCTGGTACCGGTACCAGTTTYGGGTCGGCTGCAGCCGCGACTGGCAGCAGAAAACTCCTCCCGCTGTTTGCGTCTCCTCAGTAATCCCGTAACTTGAAGAAAATTGCATTTCTTTCTCTACGTTTCCAGACAGCATGTAACATTGCCAAAACTAGTTGATAACAGAATAATTACAACTTTTCTGATAGCAGAAACGCGTTCCTGATAACTTCTCTCCATTATCTTGAGATGTGTGGACCCTGCAAGTTTAGCGACGGTTACTTCCTGTTTACTACGCACATGCGTATGACATAATTGATTCGCTTCAAGCCAGTTGATGGAAATTCCGTCTGATTTGCATTTCTTAATTTTTTCCTTTTTGCGAAATTATTAAAATTTTCTCAAAATTCGAATTAAAGTTGGATGCAATTGGATGGAAACACGGTTTGTAACTCAGCCTTATAAGCACTGCCTCCACATGGCGGACAAACAGGTTGGTCACATGCAAAAGAGGACCATCAGCCAAACAGCAGGTCATTAGAGCCTTGATTGGCTCTGTTGTTCAGGTCATGTCCTCCATCACCTGACTATTGTTGGGGCCTTGATTCACATCTAGTGTTCACATGGGGCTGAGTCAAACTTTCAATAACAGCATTGTAGGAGGGGGACAACTGGACACAAAGGCCTCCAACTCTGTTTAATGG
>NW_013953185.1:146456-148254 GCF_001266775.1 Austrofundulus limnaeus
GTTGTAATGTATTTTTGGGTTTGAAAGCCACTGGGACGTCATGTTTAGAGAATAAACGTCTCAGTTTCTTTGAAACATCCACAACATACGGAATGATGACTGGTTTGGGTCTGGTTTTGGGGTCTTCATTCTCACCTGGCTGTTGGCTGGAATCCAGTTTGAGTTTCTTGTCTGCTGTGAGGAAAGCCCATTTAGGTAACCACACTGCTCCAGGGTTTGTCTTGTGTGTGATTTCTCCTTCTCCCGGCCTCCTGGGTTTGTGGGACCCTGTCTGCACTGTGGTACAGAGTCCTGATGACTCCTAACTTGTGTTCCAGTGGGTGATGGGAGTCAAAACGCAAATACTGATATGAACTTGATATCCAGAGCTTAACAAGCTTATTTAATCACTGAATCAGGTGAATTGAAGTTGGGAAACAAGTAAAATGTGCATGTGGCCCTTGAGAACCATGGTTGTCCACACCTGGGCCAGAGCAAAGGGTTGATGCAAAGAGATGAAACTGACTTTGGTTTAAGACATTAAAAAGTACTATAAGCACTGAAGTCACGTACGCAAATCTGATTTTAACTGCTCTGTGATATTTTTAAAAATCTGKCAATTTTTAATCATGGCATTTTTCATCGATCAGATAAAGAGTAGATGATCAGAGTAGCTGATGACACATTACTGCTGATCTTTGTTGTTGGCATTTTGTCTAGGGTTTTAAATCATCAGACCCATAATTCAATACAGCTGACATAAAACGTGATGTAATGTGCCAAGAGAGCAGTTCTGTAAGTTTCAGTYCTGAAATTTAAATCCCAATCACTTGGGTGAGTGCAGTGAATTCATCCAGCTAACTTAAAACTAACACAGAAAAAAACACTCCTTAGAGGAAACTAAAGAGTAGAGACAAGTTTCCATAGAACAGTGATAAGTCCAAAAGAATTACCTAAACAGACGACTAAAATTATTGTTCTTGATGACCAGTCTATAGTTTTGGTGGAGAAAAAGGGATTCTGTGCCTTCGTGGCAATATTAAACTTACCCAACACTCTACATTTAGTGATAATCTTATATTCCAAAACTGGCCAGAAAAGTGTGAAAAAATAAACAGAGAGGAGCCTCTGAAGCACATTTTACACCCATCACATCATCACAGACTCATGAGAAAGTGTAGAGATTGGGGGAGTACTGAGCACCATAAATCCGGAAACAGCAAATGATGTAAGTAGGTCAGCAGTACACACATGCAAACACTTTATCCTGTTAATTTCATCCTCTGCCTTCCGTTAAAAGGAAAGCTTGTGTTGTCTCAGCACCTGATCAACCAAAATAGAACTAAATTAGATTTTATGTAACGTCTGCATTGCCACCTGGCCTCATTAAATCTAAATTCATTTGAATAGTCCTGTACCATTGTGCAACAAACTATTTGCATATTTAAATAACCTAGAATTAGCTTTGTCAACACGTATTATTATATATTTCTAAAGAGATCCACGTTTATTTCAGAATCTCTGACCTTTGAGTTGAACTCTTGAAGTCTGTTATTGAAAATGCGGTTAAGGCGTAATGCATACATTTAGAAAACCTGTGCCGTAGAATTGCAGGTAGTCGTTGAGGTGCTACCCCAAAGGTTATCAGATGGATCTACATGGCCATAGTCCGCCCCATGCTATGCTATGCTGCTTTAGTGTGGTGGGTTTGAGTCCAAGTTGGGGTGGCAAGAGTGATGCTCACCCATGTGCAACGAATGGCCTGCCTGAGCATCACAAGTTCCATCAGAACAACACCCACGACAGCCATGGAAGTCCT
>NW_013953185.1:150067-151413 GCF_001266775.1 Austrofundulus limnaeus
ACAGTATACTGTATACGTATATATTAGAAAAATTCTCAAACCTAACCAAGTAGAACTTTTCACGTAACAGTTAACAGTTAACTTCCTCTTTGAAATAAGTTTAGTTATTTCACCCCCTCAAAAGATTTCACATCCACGTTAAGCAAATACRTATTTTTAAGTGTCAAAACAAATTGTTACATAAGAGGCAAATGGCTCACTGTGGGTGGCTGTGGCATAAATGACAGCTAATTGTTCTGGCCTTGGAAGAAAAAAGAAAACAAGTATGAGAGGTTTTGTTAGAGTGTGTGGCAGCAGTAAAAGGAAGTGGTCGGTTTGTGTTTATGTTAGCATTTGATAGATGGCAGCACTCTGATTATTCACTTGCTGTTGTTTGTTTGTTTGGGCTTGAGTGGGAGACTAGCTGTGAAGTGTTTGTAAAAGAATCTCCCTGCCCCAAGTTCTTTAAGTTATTCAGCAAAAAAAAAAAAAAAAAAAAGGGGGGGGGGGGGGGGGGGGAACAAACACTCTGTTTATTGGTAGTCATCCATGCCTCTTTCTACAACCATATTTCAGTAAGTATATGAATCTCATGGTTTTAAAAGCTGTAATTGTCATTGTACTCATTGTGCTGGAGGGTGCTTCATCCTTTTCTGTGTCAAAGTCTTGCTTTACTTCTGTACCAAAGCAAATTAAACACTGCTTGTCTCCGTTTAACTCATCTGTGTTCAGCCACCTCCTCTCTTCCTTGTGAAAGTGAAAAACAGTGAGTTCACATTGGCAGGAGTGGAAGCAATGCATTTCCCACTCTCAGTGGTTACCTGTCACAGTGGAGAGTTCAACTTATTGCATGGTTTAGCCTTTCTTAAGTACACCTTGACTGACAAATTGCCAATTACTAGTACCTGCTCAGTGGAACTGGCTTCTCAGGGGCTGAAAACATCTATTTTTGCAGTTATTTCAACATGTTATCACACCCATCAATAAAACTCAAAGTGTGCAGTGTTTAGTCAGTCTATTGGCTACAAACTAAACATAAATAAATAAAACTAATTAAACCCACTACCCCCCCCAACACTTTCAAGTTGGTTCAATCCGACTTTGCTGCACTGATAGTTACTAGTTTGCTAGTCAACCAGATAGCATTCAGAGCAAAGGAAAACAGAAAGCTGAAGTCAGTAGTGTTTTGTTAAATATAACTGAACTGATCATTCAAGGATTCAAGGAGACTTTATTATAATGGTTTATAATGGTTATAATAATTATAGTTGATTATAATTAACTTCCGCACGGCTTCGAGGCGATTCTGGTCCACCATCCGGCGTCTCAGGAGGGGGAAGCAGTGCAGCACCAACACTGTTTATAGT
>NW_013953185.1:153429-163625 GCF_001266775.1 Austrofundulus limnaeus
AAAAAAACCTAACCACATTTTATAGTGTAATTATTTTAAGTGTAACATATTTTTAAAACTGTGACAATATTCAATATCTATCAATAAATTTAAAAAAGCTTTTCTGTGCAAAATGGATTTAAAATATGAATGACTCCTTGAGAGGAAAAAAAATGTTGAGCACATCACTTCTTTGAACTTATGTGGGAGCCCCATCAAAAACCTCTCCATTGTGCTAGCGTGTACAAGTGTTCGAATATTATGACCAAAAGTCAATTCAGTGATCCAGACTGGCCCATGTTTAGTCAATGAATGTGTGAAGTTACAAATTAGGAAGGGTAACAAAATGCAACTTATAAACRTTTCTTGCAAACTGTATGGATAATATGCTCATATATTTAAAAAATCCACCTATGGTAAAAAACATAAGTCCATATACGATGTTAAAAAAGAGGATTCATATACAAAAWAAACCTAGTCTTTCAAGACATGAATACGAAAATTCCAAATGAACTCAAAGGAAGCATTAGACTGCAGAAATAACTCACCCTGCAGAGCTTACAATTTCACAGTCCACCGAAGTCTTAAATGCCATATGTTGGCTCAGCATATACTTAGCTCTTCTTTTTAAGCTTCACCASTGTATAGCCCCTGGCTTTAAAAATGCCCAAATCTGCCCCTGACAAGGTGTCAACCATTCTCGTGAAATGCTCAAATGTATGCACACGTAATTACAACATCATCAGATAGCTTTATCTAACAGTGTATTTGTTGATCTTGTTCATTCAAAACTGTCATTAATTTAGACATTTTTTCAACATGTGTAGCATGTGCAAACTCCACACAGAAAAGACTCAAATAACTTGCCTGCTTTTTTTCAGACAGAGATTCTCATTATATTGCAACATAAGACTAGTTTAATGGGTTTTAGACAACTAAAATATTTTCTACTTAGTCTGAGAGTGCAAAAACTTGTAGTAACTCAGACGTATAAAGTCTGACATCATAAAAAACTGTCAAATTATGTCTTTGTGATGCTAATTGGTGCATTCATGGTTGATTTTAAAAGTCTCTTTATGTAGGTGTAAGTGTGAAGCTCAGGTGTGACCGAGAGAGTGAGACAATTTACATGATCACACCAAAGCAGAGCTGCTCCTCACAGGGGCAGATTAAATACCAGCCTTTCATCAGACTCTAACAATATGCACACAAGTAATGGAAAATTACTTGTTTCTTTTAGAAAACACAGCAGTTCCTAATCTTGAAGTTGTTTTTTTTTTTTTTACTCTAACCTCTCCTTATGGGCATCATTACTAGAGTACACCTTTGCTCTTAATAAAAATGGACATTTGTGACTTTCAGCCACCTCTGTCACTGTGGTTGAAGAGTTAAGAGTTTAATTCAGCTCATTATTATTTTTTCTGTTTGAGATATTTCTGTATTATTAAGAGCACTGGCAGGGAATGAGAGACACAGGTGTGTGGTTATCATGGCTTTACCATTTATTTTGGTTTTAGCTCTCTTTACACTGTTTATGCAGTTTATTTAACAAAAGATAATTATTTTGTGAGCATAGAGTTTTACCAAAATAAGTACCAATTAGGGGTGCAAACATAATAAAGGATTATTAGATTAAAATTCMCTCCATTCRATTAATTGAAAAGATCTGTTTAAACCTTATTTCAGTGCAGTTTGTCTGCCATCCAGAGGAGGGCGACGCTGCTCTCAACTTGTTGAGCTGAGCAGATCGATGCCTCAATGTGGGCGTAAGTAATTAAATGAACAAATCTTATTTAGTTTTGTTTGTGACACAACAATAATAATGGACTACACCAAACTCGAAGGAAAAGTACCAAAGSCTGTTCCGTACCATCCAGCAGTATGACACTTAAAACAAGAGCGCAGAACAACAGAAAACAGTWAGCTAACTGTAGTTAATGTTACCGTCTTCTTGTTGAGTTTAACTTATGTGAAATAACAAAAAACAGTTACAGTCGCTACAAATAATTAACTTGAAGTTAATGTCATCTGTGTGACGTAACCCAGCCAGTGAACAAATCAAATGAACAGTAGCTGATGTCAGATCATGACAAGCAGTCCAGCCCTGATAGAACCACAGGGAATGTAAACAAACACAGTTCCAGTACTCATTTGTATTSTGACCCCACTCAGGGAGATTTTATTATTATTTATAGTTTGTTTTTTAGTTAATATTTAGCTTAAAATGTTACCCCGTGTTTAAATTATAGTTTTACATTTCTCTGTTCAGGGTGGATTACTGTAAGTGTTTTACATATTTTATTCTTGCTTTTTTTCCCAACAAGCAAGCTAATAGATTCCCATGTTGTTATATTTTACAAATATGTCCAAGTTTAATAATGTGTGAGAAATCCAAAATGTTCTGTTTATTCAGTCAGTGTTTAATAGAGCTGGCACAATAAATTGTTAAAATACAATACTATATTTATTTTTTTTCATTTAACATGAACATTTTTTTCACAACATTTTTTACATTTAACATTTTTACATTCAACATGTAAGAAATTAGCCCTTCATGTTATAGAAAGACCCTTGACTCAAGAGAAATATCAGGTTTTTAAGAAAATGTCTGCTTATCAATTAATCGTTAGTCGATCGATAAGATCAATCAATTTTAGAATAATTTATTAATCGGTAACTTGCATCCCTAGTACCAATTTTTGGTTTGGCTTTATAGAAGAGAACAGATCCATGTTTGAACTTTGGACAGTAGTTGCATTAGAGCACTTCAAGTTTTCTTCAGATGTTTTCTAGTTTATAATTWAATTTTTATTTTTCTGACTGGCAAGTCTTTGTTTGCCCAAGTGCTTATTTCTCCAGAGAGATCAATAATTCATTTGACTTCACCTCTGTGCTGAAATGAACGGTCAGGGAGTAGTGGCTTGTCAAAAAATGGCTTGATGCCGACAGCCAACACCACCCTGATGACCTAAAGGCCTCAGGAATATGATCTGTGCCAAAATCCATGGTTATGCTTTCAGCCTCTTTGCAATTTGAGTTATTTATTGTGTGTCAGAGTAGGGGGCAGAGTGATGGGTGATATGACTCAATAGTGAGATTTGTTCTCATATAATAGAAAATGACAACCTGGAAGAAGAGCTGAGTTTCTCAGGAAAAACCTTTACACTCCTCGGGCAGAAACACAAGGATTTGTGTTTGCATAAGGGTACACCACATCACATTTTCTAACAACTTCCTGCAAAAACTGAAAATAACCCAGGTAGCACTTGATGTACTTCAGTATTGGGGTTTTATRTAAATCTGGCAACACAGAGCTAACACATGGTAAAACACAGAACTCCAAGTACTTAATTTTKTTCTAAGATCACATTCTCAGAATTGGGGGACAGTTTTTGAGGTCCTGCTGAAAAAAGTATTTGACAAGTCCTCAAAAAAAATCTGTTCTTTTTTAATTGCTGCTTCCCAAAAAGCTCTCAGACAGTCTAACACCAGATTTGACAAAGGTTGTGAAAAGAAGAGAGAGAGATGGATTTATGAAACGATGAGAGGAAAAACAGAAGGTGGGTGAACAGGAATGAAAAAAGGTGAGGATTAGCCTGACAGCACAGACACATTGTAAAAATTGCTTCCTTAGCATCTCCACCAATGTCAAGAACTCTGCAATACCTATCTATATTATCTGTTCTGCATTTTTTTATTAATCTCTTCTGGTTTGTCTGTGAGACATATTTGCTCTGTCTAGCTGTTCATYAGTTTCTAATAAATACCATGGCTTTGTTTGCAACCTTTCAAAACACAAAACTATATTCTGACACATTGGGCCTCATGCAAGAACCGTTYGTACGCACAGATTTGTTCTTAAGTTGTGYGTAYGRGTGATTTAGGAGAATTTGTRGCAGTCGTCAATTTTCTCGYATTCTAAGATTTTCTTCAGATACAAATAAAATTCACAAGTGGTCCAGACCTGTCGTATATTTTACGCTTCACAAKGTTAAACAGCTTTTAGCTTAATTAAGCTTCATTCATATGGTTGCTGACTTAGCCTCAAAGATAAGTTGAGGAGAAAGTTTCKTCATCTGAGGAGAGCTTAGAGCAGAGGGTAGCTTCAAGTGTTTTTCCATAAATCTGCCCGTCTTTCACTGCCTCCATCTGCAACACGTTTCAAATGTGACAAACATTTAAAAAGTGCCGTAAAATGTTTATTATAATTTCAGTTTCAGCCTATTAATACAATTTTTAAAATGTACTTCTTAAAAAAATGGAACAGATTCTTAGAGTGATTTAAATCAGTCATGTGTCTGTGGTCCACCGACTTCAGGGGATTATTCGTCATAATAATCACTATTGCATAAATGCCACAATTAATTAGCTTTTTTTTTTTTTTTTTACAAATATTGCTCAGCCCCTCTCCATAACCCAACAGAAAAGTGGAAGAAAATGGGTGAATGGATGGATGAACGTCCCCTCTAAACATACTGTAGGCAGATCTTAACATACAGGAACATGACTAAAACAGTTAAGACTTGTGTAGAAAGGGACCAGTTTTACTCTTTATCAGTGTCAGAGTTCTGAACCAACATTAAGAAAGCATAAACAACTGATTTGAGACCAGCAATATTATTTGAAGACCTAACCATAGCATTGACAAGAAATCAGGAGACAGTGGCACAGGTGAAGGTGTTGAAGTTGAGTTTGACAAGGATTGATAAAATTAGGAATGAGATCATCAGAGGTACAGCACAGGTTTAACCACTGGCAGATAAAGTTAGATTGGTCAGAGTGAGATGGTTGGACATGTCAGAGGAGGGAGAGTGGGTGTATTGGTAGAAGAATTTTATAGATGCAGCTTTAATGAAAAAGACAAAGAGCAGATATATGGATCCGGTTAGATGACATGGATGTAGTTGGACTGATGTTGACATTGGAAGATGTAGAAGTCATAGGGAAGTGGAGGAGGATGATTGGCTGTAGTGACCTCTAGGGAATGGCCAAAAGAAGAAAAATACAAYGGGTTGATTGAACAAGTGACACTGTTTAACACAAAGCTGCACATTTGCAAAATCAGCTTTATTCTTTCTTTTGGTCTGAGTATCAAACCCTGAACTGTGTGCATTTGTTCAAATATTAGTTAAAGACATTTCTAATTAAAAAAAAGTCCCCCATTTGGTTTAAATGTCATTGGTGGGTTGGGGGTTGGGTTTAGGACCAAGGTGTGAATTGAGTTCAGTTTAGTTTTAGGGTCAGGTGAGGCTAACCACAAACCCTAAGGCTAACCTGTGAGGGTTTATGGTCAGGGTTAGGCTGTAGAAATGTAATGCAAGTCAATGGAATGTCCCCAATTGGATTGCTGTGCAAACTTGTGTGTGTTTGCATGTTTTGGAGTTTGCATAATTTATGTGTTTCAGCATGCCATTTGCTGCATGTTTAGCTGTTTGTTGTGAGCTGAGCCGTTTGCTGTGCATTTAGCTGTTTTCTGCTAATTTAACCATTTGCTGTGTGTTTTGTGGTTTGCTTTTCATTTAGCTGTTTGCTGCATGTTTAAAAATCATTTTGCATCAGAATCATGATTCTCATTTACAAAGATTCAGAATCAATTTAAAATGTCCCAAATTCTTTTTATTTTATAAATAAAAAAAAATAAAGCAAATCCAAAGGCTGGCAGCCTCCATTTTGTAACTACATGGGCTGTGCTGACATCATCACGCAGCGGCTTGTGAAACTTATGAATGCGCAGAAAGCACCAAAACAAAGAGGTAACTACCAAACTGGAGGAAAGAGAGATTCAACTGGCCCTGTCTTCATTGATTGCCAGTTTTTGGGCCCATTTTGCTTTTTACTGAATGAGTCTGAGTTTGACATGAGCTTCACTTTGTGCAAAGTTTGCAAAATGAGGATGAGGCACTTTGGGAACACGACAAATGGGCTCACATTATCAGCTTTGAATGAAAAATTGATTTTGAATCGAATCGTGGCCCCAAAAATCAGAATTGAATCGAATTGTGAGAGAGTAAAATGTTCCCACCCCTAATGTTTAGCCATTTGCTATACATTTGCACTAGCCAGCCACCGTACAGTAGCATAATGCTCGATAAACAGATGATGACTGTGACTTCTGTAAATATGAAAAGCAAGAAAGTGTAACATAAGATACAACAATAAACTCGGTTTGAACTCCRCTGTGCCACAAACTTATTGACTGGGGACAAACACAGTCCAGTTGCCACACTGTCTTTGGCCTATATTGAGATATAAAAGCATTATTACCTATCTGACCACAGCCTGCAGGCTTTCAACCCATCAGCCTCTTTGTGTGTGAAGCTCCCATCAGTCCAGTCCCAGGCTGAGGCCCTCACTGGTGCATCCCRCTTGCAAACTCCCACTCTAATAAACAAGGTGTAAATATCCTTTAAAAACTATTTAGTGGTCTAAATCACAACAGTGAGTAAGTAAAAGGATTTGTGGGTGGTGTAGTTGCTGTTATATGTATATGCACAGTTTTATTGATAGAACAAACAGTGCATAAGAAAATATTCATAAGTTTGGTTCATGAATTATATGCAGATCTTCATTCCAWGCCTCAGTAACTACAGACAGCTATTTGTATTTGAAAAAAAAAAAACTCATTACAAATGTTTTTGAATTATCTGCTAATTGTGTGTATTACCATGTTAATATCCCAAAGTCACATGTGATTGCTGTTTTCCATATCATTAGGCATTTTAGAAACAAACTGAGTCATCACTGAACATTGACATCTTACTTGTGGAGGAGTCTGCACTTACCTGACTGCTGTAAGAAGAGAGTTGTTATTATGGCAATTAGCTCCATTTAATGCATGGTTGTCAACAGCACAGTGACCTCAGGAGTGCAGTTAATGCACTCAGAAACCTGTTAGTTCAGGTGATGCAACACAMATGGTGGCAAACATTTTGGGTGTTAGTGTTGAAGTGAAAAGAAGCAAGGAAAAGGAGGGAAGTGGTGTAAAAAAGAGAAAGTGGAAGCAGTGGTGTTTGTTGCAGTGGCTGATGTCTAACAGCCTATTTGCCACGGACTTCCGATTCTAGCATTTCCGCATGCTTTTGCCACGCACCGGTCTTACGGTTCGCAGGCAACACTGTTAGCAAAAGATTTTTTTACTCGACAACGACTGTTAATGTTCTCCACAGTACAGAATTAGCATATTACAAGTACCAACATTAACACAGGACAAATACAGGTCCAGCCAAGTAGAAAAAAAAAATCATGCCAAAGTGGATTAAAGCCAGAAAAACAAAGACATTCTTGTTTAKGGTTTCAGAATTTAGCCRTTTTCGCTATTCCTTCACTGCTTGTTCTGTGAATTTTTCATRTAGAGCTGTGACACTTATAGTGTTGGAAAGCTCAGAGTCTGCTTTAAACTGATGGGCTACTTGTATGGTTTGGATCGTTTTCCCCTACGTTGGTGAACTGAAAACGCAATGATTATCAGGCGGAGGTTCTGCGGCTCTTGGTACACGGTGGGTGGGGGTGGGGGTCTGGCTCAGTGTGTTGTCTGTGCAGCAATATACACTCTAACAAGTTTTTACTTTTGCATAAAACTCATGACAAAGTTGCCTAAAAAATTTCATACTCTGTACAACACAAATGCGCGCGCACACGCACACACTTACCTACCTCTGTACTGGCTGCTGTGTTAGCTTCCTCCTAGCTATCCTCTGGAGGTGGTCTTTCCTCTCTCATCAAGGCAGTGAAGGGGGATAAATGTACATCTCCCTTTTGTAACCTCTGTCTTCTCATTTCKGATGCTGGCTCTTGAATATCTTCAGGTTAGAAATGCTGATTACAAATGTGAGCGTGAGCTTTTATAGCTAAGTTTTCCCTGTGTTGCTATGATCCACTGCTGTCAACTTTCCTCGTCATCAAGAGGAAAATGGAGAAAAACTAACTACTCTATCGTACCTGCTGGTTAGTGGACACAACGTCACACAACAGAACTCACGTTTTATACCAGTATCTCACAGATGCTTTAACTTTTGTGACTTTTTCACGGACTAGTACTAGCAGCTAACGCTAAAAACAAAGGCAGTAAGCAGGAAGTGGAAGGGATGTGCTTGGCAGGAATTTTAACGGAAATACGTCATTAATGGCCGTGGCATGTATGCTATTGGAAATTATCTTAATTACCCTCAGTCTCTTGAGATGCTTTAGACCTCATGTAAACTGCAGCACAGGGACTTGTCATGTGTTCCCTTCACTTTATTTTCTCCCCCTTTAAATGTTTGGCTTGTTTCTTTCTTTCAGTCGTTTATTTTTATTTTTTATTTTTTTTTGGATTGGCTCAAATATTTTCCTCCCAGCATTTCTTTCTATATTTTCTTCTGAATGTGACTGTCTTCAATTTTTTTTCTTCCTGTCTGCTGCTAAGAGACATAGTGACTGTATGAGTGAACGTGTCGTGCAGATGCAGAAAGGATTTGATTGATGGTGACAAGCAGTGACAACGTAGTTCGAACTGGAGTCTACTGTCATGGCCTCCAGCTTGGGCCAGTTTGAATGATTCAACAAAAACGCTACATTTTGAGTATTAAATATCACTCTTTGACCTTTTCTTCAATGTTTGTTGTATTAGTTAGGTAAAGAACATGGAAATATTTGTCATCTACAATTTACCTCATTGGCTGAGCACAGAATTTATTTAAATTGATTTTTAAATAAAAAATCTATTAGTAGTATGCTAAACTATATTTTTGAAGGATTACTGCAGCTACTGGCAAAAATGAGCAAATTATTAAGGCAGGCAGTTAGAAATGTAGACTAGAAAATAGGCCYCAGGCAGAAAAATATGGTATCAATGAGATAATATTTCTTAATAATAAATGTCAGAAGTGTCTGATTGCCAATCAGGTACATGGTTCTGTCTTTTACATACAATATGTAAGTTAAAACAATATTTCACATCCAGTTTGATGACAAAACTGTTGAGCATAGATACAAAGGAAGATGCACTCTGCACTCTTGAGATGATCTGAGAAAATCATATTTTTGGTATTGACAGAAAACCTAGGTGAAAGAAAACAAAAATGCCTGCTTTGAGTGGTAAAGTTTGCCACAAAACAAACAAACAAACAAACAAACAAACAAACAAAAATCAGACAATTCAGTGTTTAAAATCTTCTCACTCTACATATTAGAAAACATAAAATTTATTATAAAAATGTCTGTTCACTGATGGAAAATCCAGCTTTCCATAACAAATTTAAACTCTGAGTGATGGTTGTAGTGTGAGGTATATCTGAGCTCTAAAGAAGCTGGGTTTACTCACTCATTTCATCAAAATCCTACTGTTGCGTATGCAGAATTTTCTTCGCAGTTTGTTGAAACTTTTTTAACGTCATCTAACGTTTGACAAGAAATCATGGCACATTATTCTTTATTAAGTTACATGTTTTGGTGTAGTTTCTGTATGGATTTTTCCAAAGTTGCAGGAAAAAAGATTGCAAATAAAAAATTTCAGAATTGTCCCCCTTGATTTGTCGTTTTTCAGATGCTGTTGACATGCAGTTACCATCACTATCATTGTTTTCACTTCTATTTTAAAAAAGTCATTATGCAATGTTCAGAAATAAGACACCCAGCAATTTSTCTTGAATATATTCAAAAGATTGTTGATTAAATCCAGATTTCATAATCATTTTAGTGTCTTTAGTCCCGCCACAATCACAAAAAAACCAGTAACAACAATGGGCCTCATCCAAGAACATTCTTATCCTAAATTTCTCTTACTTTTGTTCGTATGAAGGGTTCGTACGAACATGCCACGTCAGATTCAGCAAACTCTTGTATCTTCAGGAAAAGTGTGTAAATGAGCTGCGTAAACATGATGAATTACACCTGTATCCAGCTGCTCGTGCACGCGGAGAGGTAATTTACATAATTACCACCCCAAAGACACCATATAAGGATATATGTTTCCTGCCCTACATACCAGGATGTGTCCATTCATGAATGACATTGCAAAGTAAAAAAGAATAACTTTACGAGTTCGGAGATTGAAGTCCTGCTCTCCGAGATCCACAAAAAAAGTCTTTTTTAGCAACGTCAGCTTGGAATTAAAGAATCTGCTTTAAAGCTGAGGAATGAAATGACGACTGCTGTTAATGCTGTGTCTTCTGTGGGTCGTTACAGTCACAGAAATACAAATCTACATCATATTTATCTCTCTCTCTGCATTCCTGCTT